>NW_020291974.1:0-56215 GCF_003184865.1 Aspergillus homomorphus CBS 101889 | reverse complement strand
AGTCAGGTTAAGGTATAAAAATCAGATTAACCTGCAGGTATAATGGTTAACCATAGTTAATTATTATACCTAAATTAGGTAGAAATCAGGTAGAATCTGGTATAATTAGGTAGGATTAGACACAAATCAGGTAAGAATTAGATAGAAATATTATACCTAGATCTATTATCTTCTTTACTAGACTTAGTTACTGAGAAATTTAACCTGTAGATTAACTATTAATTAACCTGGATAGGAATATATATTTCTTATACCTGATTATTAATCTGCAGTCAGGTATAAAAATTCTGATTAACCTGACCTAACCTGGCTGTTAGCCACTCTAGTTCCCTAATCAGATATAGGAAATCTAGTAGAGATCAATATCTTGTTATAGATTCCCCCCCCCCCACCTTCTTCTAACACCACTCCACTGTCTTAATCCTATTCATCACAAGTATCATCACTTCATGTTACTGTGACATCTTCTTATATCAATTTTCTTAGTATTTGTCATGGATGTTGCAGGAGATATAATACCTGAGCAGTTATTCCTTGATTTGAGTATCTCTGCAGTTTATAATAGAACTGCTTGTATTAATTTAGTAGAATTATAGGTCTCTGAGTACTGTACTACTGTTTCAGAAAAGCAGTACAGTAATATAATTTTTACTTAATATAACATAGCTGGGCAGACTGTGGATAGGATTTATACTAAATTGAATATTACTATTTTTAATATAATTATATCAGATACTTAGAAATATATCCAGAATTATCCAGAACTCTATACTGAAGTACTTCAGCTTTACAATATTATAAGTTTAAAGAACACACGGTCAGATATTATTAAGGTATTTAAAAAGATTATAACTGATAAGTCTACTTTCTCGCGAGTAGTATAAGACTTAACGGATCTAGACTCTTAATCTATAATTATAATAGTATATTATTTAGTTAATTTCCTCCAATATTGGCTATAACAAAACTATAATTAATAATATTTACATAATATTATTGGTCTTTAAGCCTATTAATCTATTATACCTAGATTTATCGATATAAATTAAGTTAAATAAAAAGAAGTTAGAGATTATACTTATCTAGTATATATTAGTTTTATTCTTTAGCCTACTATCGAGCAAATTCCTTCAACTACCCTTACTTATAAAGTGTATTATTTATGGTAGACTTTAGTATATGCATGTTAAACTTGTCTAGCAGGAATAATTCCATCTTATATAAATATAAATCTGGCTTTTTAAAAAGATGGCCATATAGAGCTTCTAGTGTCACTGGAGTTATTTTTTAGGGTTATCTGCTTTTGATTTGGAGTCTTTAAGACTGCTAAAAAGTTAGGATTGGATTGTAGTTGAAAGTTTGCTTGTTTACTGCAACCAGCAGTCTCGGTTATTAAGAAGTACTAAGCTCTCTATTAATTAACATATTATAGATAAAATCAAGTGTTGATTGAGTAGGATTAGGAACCATTTTTATAATATGACTGCTACTAGTGGTTTAACTACAGTTATGGTTTTTTCTAGAACTAAAATAGATAAAACATGGAATCCGAGAAAAATGCTTATAATTACAGACAGCTGTTATGTTATGTGTATATTAAGTCCCTTAGAGTACACGGCTCTATTATCTTCCAGCTCTGTATTATAATTAGTCTAGCGTTGTCTTATCTCTGGGTTGCTGAAACAATCAAAGAGTGTAGGTGGTGATACTGTTATCCGGACGAACTGTATTGTTCAATGCTGGTTCATTCACTGATTATCTTACAAGCCTATAAAATATTAAAGTCCATAACAACAATATTAGAAGCTGTATATCTATTATTAATCTACTAAAAGAAGCTGTATCTACTCTTAGTACTTAGTACTTCTTGGCTAGGCCTTAATTTATTTATAGATAAAAACTAGATAGATATTTTTAACTATTATTTTAAATTAAGTCCTGTTTTCTCTGTAGATATCTCAGCCTCTACTACCTAATTCTTAATTTTATATATATACTATTACACTTACTCTTCTATTTTATCTATATACTTTTAGGTGTGTTTTTTTATTTTCTTTATATAATTATCAGCTGTAATATGTAAATCAGTTCTACTATTATTAATATACTTACTAAATTTAGTTTATATATTACATATTTATTTAAGATCTTATTACAATACTTGCTTAAAATATTATTAATAGTCTTCTAAATAATTTCCTTCAGAATATATATTTTTAGAATAGATTTAATCTTTATATTAATTAGGTGTTTAAGGTAATATTTAATTAATTTAATCTTGATTAAAATGGCTTTCTCCGAATCAGAGAGTAAATTACTCTTAAAATTATTAGATATAGCTGGTAAATATTAATATACTAAGTAAATTAATAATTTATAGATTAAATTATTAGAAGCACCTGAGAGTATATACTTAAAATATATAAGTATATTATACTCTGTACGTCTTAGAGAGAAATAATATATAAAGTCATTTACTTAGATTGAGGCCGGTGAAGGGGGAGGACTCAGTGTATTGACTTGAGTAGGACAGCATGGTGATTCTGGGAAAATTAGGTGCGGTCGTTTTCGTCCGTCATCCTCAGGTGGTACAGTTGATGATGATGATGATGATAATGATAATTCATATACTGGCCCCTTACCTAAAGTGGCTTAACCTGACTATTATATCTTAATCTTAACCTGACTAGAGTAGCTAACAGCCAGGTCAGGTCAGGTTAATAGGAACTTTTATACCTAACTATAGGTTAATAATTAAGTTAAAGAAATTTTTATACCTGATTATAATATAACTAAAAATAAAATAATTAACTATTTTAATTATTCTTAATATTAAGATTTATTTATTATATTCTTTTTAGTTTTAGTATAGTTAAGATATATCTAAATTAAATAAAAATTAATTTAACTATTTTAACTATTACTTAAAAATATATAAAGATAAGCTTTTTAAAATAAAAAAAAATAATTAAGAAATATAATAATATCTTTTTTTTTTATTTATAAAAAAAAATAAGGAAATCCTAGTAGTATTAATATAATTTAATTTTTTAAAATATTATTATTCTTATAATAAAAAATATAAAAAAAATATATAATTATAATTTAATTTAGGTTATATACTAAAGATCTAATAAATTATATAAAAAATATTATATTTTTATTATTAAAATAATAATTAAGAATTAATATAATATTTTTAAATTATTATTAAATCTTTTTAAATAAATTTAATAAATCTATTATTTTCTTATTTTTTATTAAAAAAAGTCTTAATTATCTATATATTAAATTAAAAGTTATTTATATTATATTATATAATTAATTTATTTTAATAATTATACTATTTATAATTATCTAATCTAAATATTAAATATTATATTATATCTTTAATAATAGATTCTATAAAAGTTTTTTTCAGATCTTTTTTATATAGATATTTTCTTTATTTAAATTTATTATTTTTATTTAATATTTATATTTAGATCTCTAGAAAAAACTAGATATATTAAAATTATAAAATTTTTAAAAATTAAAATATAAGTAATAAAATATCTATTAAAGTATAATCTATATCTTAATAAAATAATATATTTAGATTTTAGATTTATAATAGAAGAAGAGATTATTTAAATCTTAATTCTAAATATAACTTTAAATAATTAAGTATTTAAATTATTTAAAAAAAGAAAATATTTAATAACTTTAGATTTTAAATATAATTTTCTACTTATTATATCTATTAATAATAATAAATATAGTAAATAAATTAAGCTAGAAAAAAAAATATAATAAATTATATTTATATATAAATATATTTTTAAATTAAATAATATTATTTTTATAAAGTTTTTTTATTTTTTTTATTAATTTATTATTTATAAAATTTTCTTAATATTATAAATTAGTTATAATTATTTAATTTATTTTTAAAAAATATTATTAAATTCTCTTTTTTTATTTTTTAGATTTTTATAAATAATAATAAATCTTAAATTAAGATAAATTACTTAAACTAGATTTTTATTTTTTTTTAAATTTTAAGATTATATATATTATAACAAATCAGAAAATTATTTTATATCTAATTTTATAAAAAAAACTTTTTATTTTTTATAATTAGTAATAGAAGATATTCTTTTCTAAAACTTATTTATAAGTTTAAAAACTATTATTTTACTTTAATTAGGAAAAGTTATTAATATTATAAAAAAATTTCTAAAAAAATATATTATTTTCTAATAGAATTTCTTATATTTATTATTTTATATATTTTTATATTTTATAATATCTAGAAATTAAAAACTCAGAAACTAGTTTTATAAGTTATTATTTTTATAAAAATTATAAAAAGAAAATATTTTTAATTATATTTAAATAAATAATTAATCAGATATTAAGTAAAAAATTATTATAAATATTTATTTATTTTTTTAAGATAAATCTTTATTAATTATTCTTTATTTCTAGATTTTTAATACTTATAATAAATAGGATTTTTAAAATTAAGTTTTATATTTTATAATTATTTATTATCTATTATTCTAAATTATTAAATATATATAATTTAAATAAATAATTAATCTTACTACTTTATTTTTTTATTAAAGACTAAATTTTCTTAATTAAATATAAATTAAAGAATATTTATTAAAGTTATTTAAAAAAATATATATAAAATTATTATTAAAGTTTCTAAATACTAAATAAATATTAATTATAATTAACTATTAGACTAGTTTTAATTAAAAAATATTTTTTATTTTAACTAAATATTTCTTAATAGAAGATATAGATTATTATAAGATTTTATTAAACTTTTAATTAATATTTAGATTTTATATTAATAAAAATCTAGTTATAATTATTTTATTAATTTTATATAAATATAATTTATTTTACTAATTATTAAATATAATAATTAATAATATTAGTAATAATAATTTAATATTTAGTTTAATTTTATTAGAACTCTAGATTTAGTTTAATTAGAATATCTAGTTTTATAATATTTTTATTAATTCTGATTTTATAAAAATTATTTAAAATTAATATTATATTCTTTATTTTACTTATATAATTTAGTTTATAATTAATATTTTTCTATAGAAACTTTAGATTAAGGTTTTAAATAATATTATTAAATATATTTAGAATAATAATAATAGAAATCTTAAAATCTCTTCTAGTATTTTAAAAATTTTTAAAAAAGTATATTCTAGAAATTATTTATAAAAGTTTTTTATAAATAATTTTTAAAAATTTTTTTTTTATAATAATATATTATATTAATTTTTAATTATAGATTTAGAAAATTATATAATTTATAAATATAAGTTTTTAATATTATAAAAAATTCTAGTTTATTTAATAATTAAAATTTAATTTAATTTATTATTTTTTTCTGGATTATAAAATTTATTAAAATTTAATTTATTTTATAATTTACTAGATACTTAATTTTTATTAAATAATTAAAAATTTTATTTAATACTATAATTATACTAATATTAATTATCTTTAACTAATTTTAATTAAATAAAAATAAATAAAGTATCTTTTTAAACTTTTATATTTATTTTTTCTTTTTATATTTTATTTATTTAAAAATAATAAATTTATTATTTATAAGATTTATAATATTTATAATAATTTTTTTAATTATCTAGATTATTTTATTAACTAATTAATAAGAAAATAAATATTCTAAAAAAAAAAGATTCTTAAAAGTTTATAGATTATATATTAAAAATTATAAAAATATTATTATTATATTTACTAGATAAAAAACTATATCTATATAATTATAATAATTTTTAATCTAATATCTAAATTTAAGAAATTTAAAAAAAATATATAATTTAATAATAATATTAATTAATATAATAAATACTAGATTATCTTTAAAAAAATATTTTATTTTTATTATAATTAAAATCTAGTTATTAATATATTATTTATTATCTCTAGATTATTTTTAGATCTAGATAAAATCTTTTATAATATTTTTAAATATTAAAAACTCTTACCTATAGTAAAGATATTTAAGAAATTTAAGATATATTTAAATATTAAAAATATATAATTTATTAATTTATTTTTAATTTAATTAATATTATTTTAGATATTATAGAATATACTAATATTTTTATTTACTAAAAATTTTATTATAATTAATTTTTTATTTTTTATTAAATAACTAGAGATTTTTTATTTATTATAATTAATAATATTAGTATTAAATATCTGTTTAATAATTTTTAAAATATTTATTATTATTATTAGAATTACCTTTAATTTAATATAATTAAAATAGTTATATTTTAGATATATATTAATTATTTTATTATAAATAAGAAGTATTAGAATATTCTTAAAGATTTTAATCTAAATTTAATTATCTTTATATTTAAGAATTAAAAAAAAATAAGATAATTATTATTTTCTATATTAATAAAAATAAAGATATAGATAATCTAAAAAATAATCTAAAAAATAAATTATTATTAAAAATAAAGAAAATAACTTTATTTAAATTTATAAATATTATATATTTTTAAATAGAGATTTATTTTTTATAATTTTTATATTATTATAATTATTATTCTGGATAATATAAAGAATAATTAATATATATATTTTATATTAGATATTATTTTTTTTATACTAAATTTTATAAAAATCTTTTCTAAAGTATAATATTTTTTAAAAGAAATAAATAAAATAAATAAAAAAAATAAAATAAGTAAAGTAGAAAAAATAAATAAACTAAATATAAAAAATATAATTATATTATAATTAAAAATATATTATATTTTATATATTATTTATATAAAAAATATATATATATTATTAATTAATCTATAATTAATAATTTATTTATTATACCTAATCTTTCTGACTAGTAGATATAAATAATTAAAGTAATAATTATATCTTAACCTAATTTTAATTATATAATTAAATTATTTTTTATACCTTAATCTAACTACTAGATTATGGTTAGATTAAGGTTAAGATATAATAGTCAGGTTAAGCTACTCTAAAGATAACTTTAATAATAATAATAAATATCTTAAAAATTATTAAATAAATATTTAATATTAATATTATAAATTATAATAAATAAGAAATCTTTAATTATTTAATATAAAATAAAAAATAAATTATAATAAAATTTTTAATAAATAAAAATATTAATATATTTTATAATATCTAGAAAAATATTAATTAAATTAAAAATAAGTTAATAAATTATATATTTTTAATATTTAAATATATTTTAGATTTTTTAAATATTTTTATTATAAATAAGAATTCTTAATATTTAAAAATATTATAAAAAATTTTATCTAAATTTAAAAATAATCTAGAGATAATAAATAATATATTAATAATTAAATTTTAATTATAATAAAAATAAAATATTTTTTAAAATTAATCTAGTATTTATTATATTAATTAATATTATTATTAAATTATATATTTTTTAAAATTTTTTAAGTTTAAATATCAGATTAAAAATTATTATTATTATATAGATATAATTTTTTATTTAATAAATATAATTTTACAAAAAAAACTTTTTATCTTTTATAATTAATAGTAAAAGATATTTTTTTCTAAAATTTATTTATAAATTTAAAAACTATTATTTTACTTTAATCAGAAGAAATTATTAATAATATAAAAATCTTTTTAAAAAAATATATTATTCTTTAATAAAATCTCTTATATTTATTATTTTATATATCTTTATATTTTATAATATTTAAAAATTAAAAATTTAGGAATTAATTTATAAATTATTATTTTTATAAAAATTATAATAAAAATATTTTTGATTATATTTAGATAAATAATTAATTAAATATTAAATAAAGAATTATTATAAATATTTATTTATTTTTTTAAAATAAATTTTTATTAATTATTTTTTATTTCTAGATATTTATTACTTATAATAAATAGGATTTTTAAAATTAAATCTTATATCTTATAATTATTTATTATTTATTATTCTAAATAATTAAATATATATAATTTAAATAAATAATTAATTTTATTATTTTATTTTTTTATTAAAGACTAAATTTTTCTAATTAAATATAAATTAAAGAATATTTATTAAAGCTATTTAAAAAAATTATTTAAAAATTATTTATAAATAATTTTTAAAGATCTTTTTTTATAATAATATATTATATTAATTTTTAATTATAGATTTAGAAGATTATATAATTTATTTGATAATTTAAATCTAATTTAATTTATTATTTTTTTTAAATTATAAAATTTATTAAAGTTTAACTTATCTTATAATTTATTAAATATTTAAATTTTATTAAATAATTAAAAACTTTATTTAATATTATAATTATACTAATGTTAATTATTTTTAATTTATTTTAATTAAATAAAAATAAATAAAATATCTTTTTAAATTTTTATATTTATTTTTTTTATATTTTATTTATTTAAAAATAATAAATTTATTATTTATAAAATTTATAAAATTTATAATAATTTTTTTAATTATTTAGATTATTTTATTAACTAATTAATAAAAAATAAGTATTTTAAAAGAAAAGTTTTTTTAAAAACTTATAAAATATATATTAAAAATTATAAAAATATTATTATTATATTTATTAAATAAAAAATTATATTTATATAATTATAATAATTCTTAATCTAATATCTAAATTTAAGAAATTTAAGAAAAATATATAACTTAATAATAATATTAATTAGTATAATAAATATTAAATTATTTTTAAAAAAATATTTTATTTTTATTATAGTTAAAATCTAATTATTAATATATTATTTATTATTTTTAGATTATTTTTAAATCTAGATAAAGTTTTTTATAATATTTTTAAATATTAAAGACTCTTACTTATAACAGAAATATTTAAAAAATTTAAGATATATTTAAATATTAAAAATATATAATTTATTAACTTATTTTTAATTTAATTAATATTATTCTAGATATTATAAAATATATTAATATTTTTATTTATTAAAAGTTTTATTATAATTAGTTTTTTATTTTTTACTAGATAACTAAAGATTTTTTATTTATTATAACTAATAATATTAATATTAAATATCTATTTAATAATTCTTAAGATATTTATTATTATTATTAAAATTATTTTTAATCTAATATAATTAAAGTAGTTATATTTTAGATAGAGTAGCTAACAGCCAGGTCAGGTTAGGTTAATAAAAACTTTTATACCTGACCGCAGGTTAATAATCAGATTAAAGAAATTTTTATACTTAATTATAGTATAACTAAAAATAAGATAATTAATTATTTTAATTATTCTTAATACTAAAATCTATTTATTATATTTTTTTTAGTTTTAGTATAGTTAAAATATATCTAGATTAAATAAAAATTAATCTAATTATTCTAATTATTATTTAAAAATATATAAAGATAAGTTTTTCAGAATAAAAGAAATAATTAAAAAATATAATAATATCTTTTTTTTTTATTTATAAGAAAAGATAGAGAAATTCTAGTAGTATTAATATAATTTAATTTCTTAAAATATTATTACTCTTATAGTAAAAAATATAAAAAAAAATATATAATTATAATTTAGTTTAAGTTATATATTAGAAATCTAATAAATTATATAAAAAATATTATATTTTTATTATTAAAATAATAATTAAAAATTAGTATAATATTTCTAAATTATTATTAAATCTCTTTAAATAAGTTTAATAAACTTATTATTTTCTTATTTTTTTATTAAAAAAGATTTTAATTATCTATATATTAAATTAAAGACTATCTATATTATATTATATAATTAATTTATTTTAATAATTATATTATTTATAATTACTTAATCTAAATATTAGATACTATATTATATCTTTAATAATAGATTTTATAAAAATCTTTTTTAGATTTCTTTTATATAGGTATTCTTTTTATTTAAATTTATTATTTTTATTTAATATCTATATTTAGATTTTTAAAAAGAGTTAGATATATTAAGATTATAAGATTTCTAGAAATTAAAATATAGATAATAAAGTATTTATTAAAATATAATTTATATTTTAATAAAGTAATATATTTAGATTTTAGATTTATAATAGAAAAAAAAATTATTTAAATTTTAACTCTAAATATAACTTTAAATAATTAAATATTTAAATTATTTAAAAAAAGAAAATATTTAATAACTCTAAATTTTAAATATAATTTTTTATTTATTATATTTATTAATAATAATAAATATAGCAGGTAGATTAAGCTAAAAAAAAATATAATAAATTATATTTATATATAAATATATTTTTAAATTAAATAATACTATGTTTATAGAGTTTTCTTATTTTTTTTTATTAATTTATTATTTATAGAATCTTTCTAATATTATAAATTAATTATAATTATTTAGTTTATTTTTAGAAAATATTATTAAACTTTTTTTTTCTATTTCTCAAATCTTTATAAATAATAATAAATCTTAAATTAAAATAAATTACTTAAATTAGATCTTTATTTCTTTTCTAAATCTTAAGATTATATATATTATAAAAAATCAGAAAATTATTCTATATCTAATTTTATAAAAAAAATTCTTTATTTTTTATAATTAATAGTAGAAGATATTCTTTTTTAAAATTTATTTATAAATTTAAAAACTATTATTTTATTTTAGTTAAGAAAAGGTATTAATATTATAAAAAAATTTTTAAAAAAATATATTATTTTCTAATAAAATCTTTTATATCTATTATTTTATATATCTTTATATTTTATAATATTTAGAAATTAAAAACTTAGAAACTAGTTTTATAAATTATTATTTTTATAAGAATTATAAAAAGAAAATATCTTTAATTATATTTAAATAAATAATTAATTAGATATTAAATAAAAGATTATTATAAATATTTATTTATTTTTCTAAAATAAATCTTTATTAATTATTCTTTATCTCTAGACCTCTACTACCTATAATAAATAGGATTTTTAAAATTAAATCTTATATTTTATAATTATCTATTATCTACTATTTTAGATTATTAAATATATATAATTTAAATAAATAATTAATTTTATTATTTTATTTTTTTACTAAAGACTAAGTTTTTTTAATTAAATATAAATTAAAGAATATTTATTAGAGTTATTTAAAAAAATATATATAAAATTATTATTAAAATTTTTAAATATTAGATAAATATTAATTATAGTTAATTACTAGATTAATTTTAATTAAAAGATATTTTTTATTTTAACTAGATATTTTCTAATAAAAGATATAGATTATTATAAGATCTTACTAGATTTTTAACTAGTATCTAAATTTTATATTAATAAAAATCTAATTATAATTATTTTATTAATTTTATATAAATATAATTTATTTTACTAGTTATTAAGTATAATAATTAATAATATTAATAATAATAATTTAATATTTAGTTTAATTTTATTAGAACTCTAGACTTAATTTAATTAGAATATTTAATTTTATAATATTTTTATTAACTTTAATTTTATAAAAATTATTTAAAATTAATATTATATTCTCTATTTTATTTATATAATTTAACTTATAATTAATATTTTTTTATAGAAACTTTAGATTAAGGTTTTAAATAATATTATTAAATATATTTAGAATAATAATAATAAAAATCTTAAAGTTTCTTCTAGTATTTTAAAGATTTTTAAAAAGATATATTCTAAAAATTATCTATAAAAACTTTTTATAAATAATTTTTAAAAATCTTTTTTCTATAATAATATATTATATTAATTTTTAATTATAGATTTAAAAGATTATATAATTTATAGATATAAGCTTTTAATATTATAAGAAGTTTTAGTTTATTTAATAATTAAAATTTAATTTAATTTATTATCTTTTTCTAGATTATAAAATTTACTAAAATTTAATCTATTTTATAATTTACTAGATATTTAATTTTTATTAAATAATTAAAAACTTTATTTAATACTATAATTATACTAATATTAATTATCTTTAATTAACTTTAATTAAATAAAAATAAATAGAGTATTTTTTTAAGCTTTTATATTTATTTTTTTTTTATATTTTATTTATTTAAGAATAGTAGATTTATTATTTATAAGATTTATAATATTTATAATAACTTTTTTAATTATTTAGATTACTTTATTAATTAACTAGTAAAAAAATAAGTATCCTAAATAAAAAAATTCTTAAGAACTTATAGAATATATATTAAAAATTATAAAAATACTATTATTATATTTACTAAATAAAAAACTATATTTATATAATTATAATAATTCTTAATCTAATATCTAAGCTTAAGAAATTTAAAAAAATATATAATTTAATAATAATATTAATTAATATAATAAATACTAGACTATTTTTAAAAAAGTATTTTATTTTTATTATAATCAGAATCTAATTATTAATATATTATTTACTATTTCTAGATTATTTTTAAATCTAGATAAAGTTTTTATAATATTTTTAAATACTAGAGGCTCTTATCTACAGTAAAAATATTTAAAAAACTTAAAATATATTTAAATATTAAAAATATATAATTTATTAACTTATCTTTAATTTAATTAATATTATTTTAAATATTATAAAATATATTAATATTCTTATTTACTAAAAGTCTTATTATAATTAGTTTTTTATTTTTTATTAGATAACTAAAGATTTCCTATTTATTATAATTAATAATATTAATATTAAATATTTATTTAATAATTCTTAAAATATCTACTATTATTATTAGAATTATCTTTAACTTAATATAATTAAAGTAGTTATATTTTAGATATATATTAATTATTTTACTATAAATAAGAAGTACCAGAATATTCTTAAAAATTTTAATCTAAACTTAATTATTTTTATACTTAAGAATTAAGAAAAGAATAAAGTAATTATTATCTTTTATATTAATAAAAATAAGAATATAAATAACCTAGAAGATAATCTAGAGAATAGATTATTATTAAAAATAAAAAAAATAATCTTATCTAAATTTATAAATATTATATACTCTTAAGTAAAGGCTTATTTCTTATAATTTTTATATTATTATAATTACTATTTTAAATAGTATAAAAAATAATTAATATATATATTTTATATCAGATATTATTCTTTTTATATTAAATTTTATAAAAGTCTTTTTTAAAGTACAGTATTCCTCAGAAGAAATAGATAGAATAAATAAAAAAAATAAAATAAATAAAATAGAAAAAATAAATAAGTTAAATATAAAAAATATAACTATACTATAATTAAAAATATATTATATTTTATATATTATCTATATAAAAGAGATATATATATTATTAATTAATCTATAATTAATAATTTATCTATTATATCTAATCTTCTTAACTAGCAGATATAAATAATTAAAATAATAGTTATATCTTAACCTAATCTTAATTATATAATTAAATTATTTTTTATATCTTAATCTAACTACCAGATTATGGTCAGGTTAAGATTAAGATATAACAGTCAGGTTAAGCCACTCTAATTTTAGATATATACTAATTATTTTATTATAAATAAAAAATATTAGATTATTCTTAAAAATCTTAATCTAGATTTAATTATTTTTATATCTAAAAATTAAAAAAAGAATAAAATAATTATTATTTTTTATATTAATAAAAATAAGAATATAAATAATCTAAAAAATAATTTAGAAAATAAATTATTATTAGAAATAAAGAAAATAGTTTTATCTAAATATATAAATATTATATATTTTTAAATAAAAGTTTATTTTTTATAATTTTTATATTATTATAATTATTATTCTAGATAGTATAAAAAATAATTAATATATATATTTTATATTAGATACTATTCTTCTTATATTAAGTTCTATAAAAGTTTTTTTTAAAGTATAATATATTTCTTAAGAAAAATAAATAAAATAAATAAAAAAAATAAAATAAATAAAGTAGAAAGAATAAATAAACTAAATATAAAAAATATAATTATATTATAATTAAAAATATATTATACTTTATATATTATTTATATAAAAAAGATATATATATTCTTAATTAATTTATAATTAATAATTTATCTGTTATATCTAATTTTTCTAATTAGTAAATATAAATAGTTAAAGTAATAATTATATCTTAACCTAATCTTAACTATATAATTAAATTACTTTTTATATCTTAACCTAATTACCAGGTTATGGTCAGGTTAAGATTAAGGTATAACAGTCAGGTTAAGCCACTCTAAGAGAACAGCTGAAGCTGAGATATTTAACCTAACTTTACTAAAAAAATATACAAGTTAATAAATAGCCTAACTCTAATTCTATCTTAATATAAAAGAAGGAGGCCATTTAATCCAGTTATAAGATTATTATAATCTATACAATAAATAAAGAAAGTTTATATTTTCTAGTAGATATAATATAAGCTACAGTTATTAGCAGTCTGACTTCCCCTAATCTCTACTATCTATCTTACTAGATAAATAGTATCTTCTTATTTTCTTAAATAAGCTAAAACACTAAGTAAAATCTACTAGAAAATTAAATCAGTCTTAAGAATATACTAATAGGAACTCAGGTATGGTTTATCAGGATCTAGAGTATCCAACAGGACTTATATATCTTTCTACAGCCTACTACTAAAAAGAGAGTCTTTATCTCCTTCTTAATCTACAGTCATTACTTAAGTATATAATAGTAATAATAAAGTTAAGAGTAGTTACTCAAAGATATAAGTATATTAAGATATACCCTAGAGCCAACTAATTATTCCCAGCTTAGAAATAACAGAAGTTATTATAAATAGAGAATCATAACACAAAGCATATCATCCTTACCCTATTATACCACTACTCACCCTTACAATAAAAAAAGATATAACTGGAAATATATAAAGCACTAATAGACCAGATCTATATTACTAGATATCAGTATTACCGTCTTTAAAATACTTTCTTATTTTCAAATTAAATACTATTAAGAAATATCCTGGTAGTCTTCTTCCTGCTCTTTAATCTACTAAATCTAAATAATAAACTAGCTTACTGTTTTCTTCTGCTTCTAATATCATATCTATACTCAGCAAATATACTCACTGTGTAATAAATCTACATAAGACATATATATACAGTCTTTCCACGTAGCGCAGAGATCTGCGTCAAGCAGAGTACTTAGATAAGAAGATCCTTTCCCCAAGCTATTTATAACTCTACTTAAATAAATTTCTTTACCTGAAGAAGTTCTACACTTTATTAAAGAAAAAAAATAAGCCCTAAAAACACAAAAGTAAAAAGAAGAAGAAAAAAAAAGAGTAGATATCCACTAACCAGATAATCAGCTAATTTATTTATCTTGTCTAACTTCAGCTTCCTCTTCTTAATAAGCCTAAAACATAGGCTCCTATTTATTTTATATCTTCTAAACTCTATCTTCTATCATACCCTAGCTTACTCTGTATCTGATAAACAAATACTTAACTTATATAATCAAAAATAAGACCTGTTCAAAATAAATCAACCTGTGATCTTCTACTAATATCTACTAAATCTCTCGGAGACAATAAGCCCTTATCCTATAAAGCCATACCTTTGTCTCTAAACAGCAAGAATCTCACTTACAGATTAACCTAGAAAAGTTGTGTTCTTGTACCCCAAAATATTACAGATATTAATTATAAAACTATTCCTATAAGGAGTTGAAGCAGTAAATAAGCAAGCCCTAATATATTTAATCATAGCTGAATATCTTTATATTAATAACAGTGTCAACAGGACTATCTATATCTCTTTCCTACTAGAGAGTTTACCTTATTTCCCTTTTATATATTTACTTACTAACGCGGCCGGAGATATATACCCTAACCTGATTTTAGTCATACACGAACAATGGCTTAACTACACTGAGTTGGACAATTAGATATACTCCGTATAATATTCCGGATGTAAAGCAGGGGGTTCATATAATACCCTAAAAAAGAATCTATTGTAAATAAGCAACCAACAAAAAAAGATTAATAATATCTACTATTTACTTACAGCATTACCTTAGTTTACACTCTTTTCTAGACGCCGGGATCAGTATATATCTCTCAGGGCTCCTGTATAACCTAGCCAAGTCCCTGATTAAATATACTTCTAAATAATTAAAAAATCCATATTACCTTAGCATAACAGTAGTAACAGGTCACGCATAGAATAGACAAGTTAGTTATACACATATACTTGCGAAGAACAGAAGACTACTGGTCTCCGACACTACCCCGACACTATTAACACCGAGGAAGTTAGAACAAAAAGCTATTTAATTAATATACCAAGAACTCCCCAGCACCGGAAGAGTATTCAGTATATTTTCTAAAAAAACAAACCATAAAATATATATAATAATCAACCATCCGACCTGATCTGATCCACGTAATAGTAAACAGGTATCTTAATATTAATCAACCTATAGTAGTATTAGCAGGAGCACAGTCTATTACTTTATTAAGATTACTATATATTATCTATATAGTAAATCACAAACAAATAAATAGGATAATTAATATATATCCTAAGTAATTTACTGCTATTATCAATTCTCCATAAAAAGATACTAAAGAAGAAAAAAAAAAAAAAACAAAGATAATAAATATCTATAGAAATCCGAAATCTATAAGGTTTTAAGAACTTACTTAATTTAGAAGATTTAAAGAGATTAACAAGTAACTATAAAAAATAATACTTCTTAATAAAAAACAGACAAACCAGGCAGAGGACTTATAACCCAATAAAAAGTATAAAAATAATAGATCTTAGAGCTCTAAAAAGAAATTATTAACACATAACCAAAGCAGTAAGCTGTACCCTCAACCAAACAGGAAAAAACAAGAGACTTTGTCCACTAAAACAACAGACATAATACTAGTATACTTGTACAAAGATGATCAGATAACTTAGAAGAGGATCGGGCTCAGGTTAACAAACACTTCGCGACAATCAACTAAAACTAGTCATCTAGGGCCTCGATCTCAGTACCTAGACTTTTAATTTCATCTTTAGTCATAGCACGTCTTACCGAACCCATAATAGCGAACTCATTAAGATCATATATCCCGCCCAACAGAAGGATTTCCAAGATCGTCAGCAGGGCCATCTTAGGGTTGTCAACAATAACATAAACCATGATTACCCCAATCCCGACATCGCTAATCATCATAATAATACGCGACAGGCCCACAAAGACATCCGCAACCGCTTCCAGCTCACCCAGAAAAGACACAATCAGGAGCACCCCCATCAGGATCTTGTTAATCATCTCCTTCTTCTTAACAGCCTTATAAAAGTCAGCAGTAGTAACTACTGTCTATATACTAGCTACCGCTTAGCTAAGCATAAAGACCACTAATAATAATGATTACACCAGGTCATCGGTGGTGCCCAGCCACGAGCCTAGGGCAAGCTTAATCTTGGCCACGCTGATAGTTGCCGTGAGATTCTGCATATTAGGCAGCACCTAGACCATGATCTTCTTAGGGTTGGCCACCGTGATTGCACTGTCAGCCGCCTTAACCAGAAACCCGGCATAGATACAGTGGATCACTACACAGCCTGTCTTGTATATAGCAGGCGTGCACGGCTCGTCGAGCTCCTGCGTGCCAAACTGTACCCAGGACTGGTCAATACCATAGTCAGCTAACAGGTCGCTGTAGAAGCCTTCTACATCCACGAGTTGGTAGTATACAGTAAAGGTACCTGTGTTAATACCAATATCACCGGGGCACGAGCCGGTGGTATGATTACACCCGTTTTAACTGTACATGTACTGGAAATAGGTGTTTCCAGGCCTATAAAAGATATCAGTACTTATAAATACCGCCAGCTGGTCAGGAATCATCTCCTTGATATATTTAACATAATTATTAAATTTAGTATCGTAGCTGCTAGTAATTCCCATATAGTTAGTCAGGGTCTGCTGAAGTACCGTCACCAGCCTGTTAAGTATATAGAAATCCACACAGGCGGGTTGCAGCATATCTACTGCGGCCTCCAGCATATCCAGGATAGCAAAGATCTGGCTGAAGTCGTAGATCTCGGACAACACACATTCAGGATTAGGCCTGTCGTCAGTCGCGTAGGGGTCCATATTATCTATATTATTAATACAGGTAGGACCGGGACAGTACCTACACTCACAGGTAAAGTTATAGAGCCCGCTGTCCCCACCAACAGTTAAAATACTAGTAATACTGGTGTTGGCAGCTGCAGGAACATTTAAGGGACCCGTGGCCGTGCAGGTACAGTTATGAATAAAGCAGTATCCCACATTACAGCCATAACTACACAGGCTGGTGAACACCCCGGATCCAGTCCCCGCGGTGCAGGTATCCGGAGTAAACAAGGATATAGTTGGTATAGTCAGGGGCACCTCTACTATGCCACAGACACCTTCAAGGCAATTACTATAGTTACAGGTAAACAAACAAAGTCCACTATAGCTGAGGCTCTCACCTATTATAGGATAGCCCCGGATCCCTGTGGCCTTAGGTATAGTAGACAGGGGTCCCATTTTTAAGTATATATAAACTCCTATAAGACAATACCCTAGACTGTAAGTAAGTTCATATAACCTGGTAAAGTTGCCCTTTCCCCAGCCCTCAACACAGATTTTATCGGCCAGCAAAGTAGGCTTCACTAAGATAGCGTTCCCTGTTATTACACTACCGACCCAGATATTCCAGTTCTTTATCTTAAGGGTATTTGAACACCCGCTGGAAATCTCGTTGCCGCCGAGTAAAACCACAGTATTACTATTATAGGTAATAGTGATTATCACCCCCCCAGCATGGCCAGTAAATGCGATACTGTTATAATAGATATCTACATTACCGCTAGAAGTATGAATCCAGCTTACTCCTAGGTCTATATTATCTACTATAACCGAGACCTAAGCAGCCGAGCCTAGCACTGCAGAATAGAAGATCTTATCCTGCGGGATATCCTTAGCTTAATACTCTAGCTATAACTAGCTTACAGTGTTCCCTGTAGTCCTACTGTCGGAGATACACACACCAGCCACATTCAAGCAATATTATGCTGACAGGCCCTTCTCTATAATAGTAGTAATATTATTCTTATATATATTAATAAGGAAAGAAAGCAAAGCTCTCCAGCCGCTGTAATTATAGGCTTCAGCATAATTATAGGGCGCATCGCCATAGCCTTGGTTAAAGGTAATATAAAAGGCTGCGGCCAGTGTATTATAACTGTTATACGAAGGACTAATATAGTAAGACTCGTTATAATCATTCCAGGAAATAATCTCAACAAATTCAGGGGTGAGATAAAGGACCTGTTGCTAATAATTATACTAGAGGTCATCACCGCGCTACAGCTAATTCTTATCATACCCGGGCATATTAGTGAAGAACCATAGTAATACAGGTATTATATAAGGTTTACTACCCAGATACTGTTGGTAGGAGACATCAATATAGGTATCCATATCTGACAGGCCATACAGCTAGGCAGCCCAGCTAAAGAGCCTGTCAATTATCTTATTAGCTTACTCTATTACCACCTTAGCGCCGAGAGAAGACCAGTCTAGAATAAAGAAATATCCAGTCTACTTCTTAATATCTATCCAATCAGCAGCATTGCCCGGTCCTTTAAATATTAAATATAAGGATTAGCTGTTATAATACTAATAGGTATCCAAGATACTACTGTAAATATTAAGTAAGCTAATTATATCTATTTTAGCCCAGGCGCCATTCCCAGTATAATTAAATAAGAAGAACAACCAGAACCTAGTATTCTGGGCGGCTATAAAAATATTACTAAGAGAGATCTCAGTAGTACTTTCTCTATTCGCAATATTAAGAGCAAATATATTAATATACACGTAGATAGCTTTAGTCATATGATTCTCCCAGTCAGACATGCTATATCCAGCTATGTTCGAAACCTATAATTTATTAGTTCACTTGCTTGTTAATAATTAGAAAGAAAGTGGGAGAGAAAAGGGCATCATACACTATAAAATATATAAATACTGCTCTCGCCTGAACTTAGCAAGTTAGTATATATATTATAATAACAAGACTCTAAAGAAGCCCTATTGTAGATAAATCTGAAAAAAAAAGTATTAAAACTACCAGATTTAAATTAAATAATAGAAGCTCAATAACATTATACAAGCAGAGTTCTAAAGAATA
Organism: Aspergillus homomorphus CBS 101889; assembly: GCF_003184865.1. Classification (NCBI taxonomy): domain Eukaryota; kingdom Fungi; phylum Ascomycota; class Eurotiomycetes; order Eurotiales; family Aspergillaceae; genus Aspergillus; species Aspergillus homomorphus. The sequence goes on along the minus strand of NW_020291974.1, from coordinate 35,979 downwards.
AAGAAAAAATGTTTTAAAGAAAAGAAAACTAAAAGCACTAATTAAAAGATAAAATAAGTAACTAAAAAACTAGAAACAGACAGTTATCTATCCTAAAAATCTTATTTTATCATAGCAGTAGGAGCCGGAATTCACAGATTATATATAGTTAATATTATTTTATATTCTCAGTGGAGGTAGCAGGCATAGAATAAAATAAGAAAAAAAAGGACGAAAAAACCACCAAGAAAAAAGAAAAAAAAAAAAAAAAAAAAAAAAAAAAAAAAAAAAAGAAAAAAAAAAAAAAAAAAAAAAAAAAGAAAGAAAGACAAAAAGAGGAAAAAGATAAAAGAAAAGAGAAGAAGAGAGAAAAGATTAAAAATAAATATTATCTACTATAATCACAGTATCTATTTCTAATATAGTTTTTTTATTTGGATCTTGACGCTATATAAACCACGCAGGACTAATTATAATAACTAGTTCTAATCCTCTAGCTCTCTTACTAGCTCAAATTATCCGCTGCCTTAGTTCTCACCATTTTTACCTAGGTATATACTAGAACTTCCTAATAGAGACATACCAGTAGATACTATCAGAAGGGCTCCGCCAGATAGAATTAGAAGAAATTATCTTAAAGATTTACATCCGTTTTTAACTTATATAAATCATGTCCGGTTAAAGTAAGCTGGATAAAAGTATACTAACAGCTTCAATCCTTCTACGCGCGGAGTACTTACCAGCTTCTTTACTTATTCTGTCTCTTTCGTTTACTTTTCTTTTATTTTCTATTATACAGACTGCTATTATCTTTCTCTGGCTCTTAGCCTTCTTTTCCAGCAATACCTTCACCCAGGTGATCGGAGACTCCGCTCTAGCACACTATTTTAAGACTATATATCTCTACTATAGCTACCTAGCTGATATAGCTATTAACAGAGACAAGCAGACCCTAGACAGACAGTACACTTCCCTTACAGGCACTGTTTACACCGTATAGAAGTTCATCAGAAACATTAAGACCTTATATGACACGGCATCTCTTAAAGACAGAGAGGGCATTGGCGATACTACTCACCCTAATAACCTATTAGAGCTCACCAAAGCTATATACAACAATAACTTCGATCAATACAATTCTGAGACCATATTTGGCGAAGAGGTCAAACATACTTTAATGCTTGAGAAAGCCACCAATATTCTCATTACCGCACATAATAACCATCCAGAGGTACTTCAGGGGGGGCTTCTCACAAAAGTTAAAACGGCACTCGCGTCGGCTCATACTAAGCGTGAGTAGGATATACTAGCGGACAAGAAGAGCTTTATACACAACTCATTTTCCGGCGCAAGAATCATAGAGAAAACGGTGAGCTTGGAAGCAGTATTACTCAACTATCAGGACATTGATTGGTTGGCAAGTGCTGAGGCCACTGCTGCGGCAACCAACACCAACGTTCAGGATAAGTTGGATGGCTTCGAGGAGATGGGGCGAAACCTGGCCACCGAGAAGTATGATCCCGAAAAGCTGAAAATCCATGTGAAGATCGCGCAATCGATCCGCACTCAGTCCGACGCCCTGGGCAGCTTAGCTACCTGTAAGGCCCTGGGATGATGTACGTATCCTTCACTCTGTTGGCTTGGCTTGGCTTGAAAAAGACCATTGAATTGGAAGGGGCTAGGGAGAGGATATCCTTCTCGGTCTCTCTCTCTCTCTTTCTCTCTCATCTTTGCTGAAGGATTTCCCGTCTGCAGCCCTTCCGGTTCTTTCTGCTATTGCCTTTTTCTCTTTCTTTCCAGCCTATTTCTCTCTCTCTCTCTATTTCCTCTCTTTCACTTTTCTTTGTTTTTTGTTTTTTTTTTTTTTTTTTTTTTTTTTTTTTTTTTTTTTTTTTTTTTTTTTTTTCTCTAACTCTACTGCATGTGTACTGCTATCTGTATGTGTCTTTCGAAATCTTGATTAAAATAAATAATTTCCGTGACTAGTCATCGAAGAGACAAGTGGCACGGAGCTGAAGCCCGAACGCGGTAAAGGTAGTGAAATTAACTTGTTACCTAGGTAAACCTAAGTAAACCTAAGTAATCAATTAAACTGCACCATTCCACTATTTAAACCCCATCACGAATTCATTCCCATTCCCTGGGCCAGGAATCATTAATCACTCTACTGAAATTTCCCTCCTCATAGAAAAAAAGAAAAAGAAAAAGAAAAAAACAAAAACAAAAACATCATGACGAGGCTTGTCAACACTGGTGAAGGCCCGCTCGAGGTGCCTGGATTCGGCTGCATCCCCTTAGACTATCAGCTTCCGCCAGAGGCGCGCTTTGCCCATGGCCTCGTGGACTATCGCCACTCCCCTCGCCTGACCAGACGGGAGATAGCCATGCTTCGCCTCATGCAACGCATTACGGAGCAGCCCGAATGGGATCGTGCGATATTGGACTCTGATCAGGCCCTCCTCACGCACTGGCACCGAGAGGCCACGGAAGGACCCGAGGGCTTCCTCATCAGTGCGGCCGCATGGGATTGGTGCCTGGCCGAACTGCGCGATAAGGCCGGGGAGTGGCGGAAAACAGGCCGTCTTTTGATCTTTGACAGCTCCTCGGTCGTGTGTCAATCCGATGTGTCAGTATCAGGGTCCAACCGACCGTCCCAGAAAAAAGAGCTAAAAGAAGGGTTCCAAGCCGAGGTAGCCCGATTGCGCTCATCGCCGCTGGTACTTCCAGATTGCCCCCTGGTGGATCCGTGCCTGTATCCTCTCGTCTATGGCCACTCCAGAGTCCTCGTTCATGGCGGCCAGGTGGCCTTGAGCGATCTATGGAGCTCGGTGGGGAATTCTGTCGGAGACATGCCGGCTCCTTCTCCTCCTCCTCATCCCCTAGATGGTCTCCAACATCCGATTACTCCTTTTACGGTTTTACATCGCAAGCCCGGGCTTGGTGGGCAGGAGAGCTGCTGGTCGAACCGCTTTCAATGGCTTCCCTGTGAAGTACAGTTCAAGGATACGGCGACAGCGCACACGGACACGGACCCCATGGACATCCGAATCACTTCCTACGTCAATAACCTACACCCAGTCGAGCACCGTCAGCTGTATGGATACCTTGAACACCTGATCGCGCGTTCTATCCCTTCGTGGAATGAGGTCTTATTTTACGGTAATACCCGTGGCCGCCATCCGCCACGCATCCTGACCTATGGATGCAGAATCCATAAACCTCGTGAGGAGCACCTATTATTCGACCGAATAGAATCGTATCCCCGCTGGCAAATGCAATGCAAGATGTACGAGAAGTGGCAAGAGCTTTGTAGCGCGGTCCGGGAGTACGTGCAAGGGCCCGAGCCACCGAAATGGAAGCAGGCGGATCCCCTGCCCGACGCGCCGGACAATCTGCTGGATCTGCTCACTCCGGGACAGTGGGACATCCCTAAGCAGGTACGCATACTTGCGAGACTCAAGCGCACCCGCCAAGCCTGGTTCGATCACCCCGAGCCCGGGTATTCTTTTTCGTATAAGCAATGGAAGCGAGACCGATTTACAGGGCGAGCAATCCACTCGCAGCGAATCAGCAGATTTCCCGATCCCCTGCACCATGATTACACCCCGGTGAAGTTAGAGAAGCAATTTCGAGTCGAAGGCCTCCAGGTCGTGGTGGAAATTGCCCGCATCGACTTGACGCCGGAGAATCCAACGTACTCCGGGGAGAGCCACTTCCACACTGAGGGACTGCGCAATGAACGGATTGTTGCCACCAGCGTTTATGCTGTGGAGGCCAAGAATATCACCCAGGCTCGCGTGGCGTTTCAGCACGAAGACAAAGTCCATGCCAGTGAGCTCCAGTGCGAGGTGCCCCAGGCGCTCGCAACAGTTCTCGATGTGGACTACTGGAAGCCCTACACCGAGAGGAGACCCCCCCGAGCCCTGCATACCTTCGGCACGACGCCGCTCAGAGAGGGCCAACTGCTGACCTGGCCCAATACCTATCGCACCAAGCAAGAGCCATTTCGCCTGGTGGACCCCAGTCAGCCGGGGAATTTGACCCTGGTCAAGCTTCGTCTCGTCGACCCACATTACCGTATTTGCTCAACACGGAATGTGCCTCCGCAACAGCATGACTGGTGGGCCACGGCCGCGAGACAGGCAGCCAATCTAGATAAGCGCTTACCTCCAGAGCTAGTGTGTTCTGTCATGGAACACATTGAGCATTGGCCGATATCTGCGGCTGAGGCAGAAATCTGGCGTGGAGAATTTCTCGGCGACCACGAGCGCGCGCAAAAGGCCATTGATGCGTGCGTGGGGCACCATATTATCACGCTTCTCCCTTACGATGAAAAGACGGCACGACGGGCGAGGGATGGAACAGCTGGTGCTGGATATGAATCCCCGTAACATCTTGTCCCGACGCCGGACCGTCCGCAGGGCGTCCGTGAAAAACAGGCTCTAGATCTATCTTGCTATATTCCGGTTCGCCTTCCTTTCATTGAAATGAAATGGAAACTTACATTAGTCTACCATTAGTCTTCGGGGGTTGTCTCGATTTAGTGCGAGGGTATATAGAGATCTTAAAATGCCACAACGGTAACACGCTATAGCCGTAAACAGCCGTTGCCCCGAGTCCCCATTACACTAATTTCAATAGTCCCTGGTCTAGTGCCTGGGTTCAATATCTAATGCCTCAGTTGCACCTGCCGTACACCTATATACCAAAGTCAAAGATAAGTCAGACGACTGGAACTCTTGTTCGTCGTCTGTCATCATGGGTTGGCTCGCCCCTCCTATATCACCTCATTGAAGATCGCGACACCTGCACAGTCTCTGCTTGCCTGTGCTTGCTCAGTCCTTCTGAATCAACATGAAGATACCTCGTTGGTCCATGTCCATGGGTGTCATCCTCCTTGCCCTCCAAACAAGAGCAACTTCAGCGCTGGAGTTCACCTCTGCTTGCTCACCAGTCATCCAAGAAAACACAATCTCCTTTTTCAGCCATGCCCCCTTGACCTTCTCCTTCGAGATCCCCAGCGCCTCTGCCTGTGCAACAAGATGTGGCGAGGTGTCCTCCTGTCGGGCCTGGCTGTATTCCAGTTCCGGCAAGGAATGTCAACTCTACCGCGAGCAGCCGCGGTCTCAGGCGAAAAACCCGCTTTTTATCTCGGGCCTCTGTACCGGATCCTCCTCTGCGGAGTCCCCCCAGGTCTCTATCACCTCGTCTTCGAGAATAAGAGTGTCAAGTCACGGTCTGGTATGCTGCCCTATTTCCAGAAGCTGTTGTCCGCTTCTCTCCCCCTTCACCTTCTACGACCAGCCCCTCCTCTCGTTCTCAATCGACTTCGCTCACCACCCCCTCCTCGTCCTCCTTCCCCCTTCCCCAGGCCAAGGGCTCTGAGCTAAAACTCTACGGTACATGTCTAGAACCAACCGCAACAACCCACACCGAGTACCCCTGCAAAGCGCAACGGGTCTGAGCATCTTCATCGGCGTCATGATCACGACCTCCGTCATCAACACCACCACCACCACCATGGCACTTAACTTGAGAAGAACGATACGCCAGTATTTGCACCTTCCGGATGGAGCGTGGTGACTAGGTACCTACTAGGAAGTCAATTACCGCCTGCGAAGCAATTTCCTTGCGAAAACACATTTTTCGCCCGTACATGTGATGGACATATGGTCAATCGAACGTGTGCAGATCTCGGAAGTTCCTAAGTGTTGGTATCGCAGTACATTAAATTGGTTATAATTCGGCGATGAAAAGCCCATCCAGCCCAGGTCCAACTTCAATTTCGTGTGTTATATAAAGTATCCAACCCGGTTGTAATTGCAGCCCTGACACGGTGGGAGAACCTGTTATTATATGAATGGGAAGAAGGTACACTGGGCCGGCTGTGTTATGAAACCGAGCTGGACCAGGTCCGGTTCGTAGTACTGTATAGCCCCAGCGACAATTTTTTATCTTGCTAAGTCAGATTTGTTTAATACAATATAAGAAATTTCATACCTTTTCTTCAAGGTCCAGTAACGTAATCCACAAGCGGGCTGGCCACATAAGCGGGCTGGCCACCACTTCGTGTTCCTTCCACCCCACGAAAACTGAAGTCAATCAACCACCCACTAAATTACTAAAAATAACTATATTAATAAAAGACTTAGTGGAATAAGAGGACAGGATTACTTTAATAATTAAGACTTTTAAAAATAGAAAAATTCTATTTATATATTAAGTTATAGTAATTTATAATATTCTAAGATTAACTCTATAGATATATCTTTAAGAAATTAAAATAATTAATAATATATATATTAAATTATATAAATTAATTCTCGCAGAGGAAGAAGTCTTAGAAAAATAGATTTTTTTTAAATAAATAAAGTTTTTTTCTAGACCCTTCTAGATTTATATAATAATTAATATCTTAATTTAAAAATATAACTCAGCTGTATATATAATTATAAATAAAAACTAAATATATAATTTTATTAAAAGATATAATTTCTTAAAAATTTAATTTTTTTATTAATATAATTATTAATATATTTATTATAAAAATCTAGTTATTATTAGAAAATAGTTTAATTAAATTTATAAAGTTATATTAAAATATAATATTTTAGATAATAATATCTTTAATTTTAATAAAATTAATTTTATTATAAGTTTAGTAACTACTGTATATATAATTATAAGATTTAATTATAAAAATAAACTATTTTTTATTTAGCTTAGAAATTATAAATAGATAATATTAATTAAATATATTAATATTTTAGACTAGGCCCTATTTTTTTATTTAATTCTTAAAAAAAAATCTATATAAAAATCTGGTATAAAGATAAGATATTTTATATATAAAAAATTAATTTTTTACTAAATAAATAAATTAGTAATAAAATTAATTAATATTAGTTTTATAAATATTTTATTTTTTTAATAAAGTCTTTTAAAATTAGTTAATATAATTTTTTAATTTTTAATAAGTATAATTTCTACTTAATACCAGAATTTAATAAAATCTATAATTAAAATAATATTATTTTAATTTATATATTTTTATATTTTTTATATTTTTACTAATCTCTTAATATTATATATTTCTTATCTTTTAAAAAGATATATAATAATTTAATTAAGAAATTTATTTAAATAAATATTTATTATATTAATAAAATTAATTTTTTTAATATATATCTAGATACTTAAATTAAAACTTTTAAAAATTTAATAATTAAAAATATTTTTTAAATAGCTGGGCTGGTATTATTTAAATTAAAATAAATATTTAAAAAATTAATTTATTATTTTTATAAAATTATTCTAATTAACTAGCTGAATATAGTTTTAATATAATTAAAAATTTCTAGAAATATAAAATAATTAAAAAAATATAAAATTATAATTAAAAAATTATTTTATAAATAAATATAGAATTTATTATCTTCTATAAAAATAGCTATATTATATATTATAAAAAATATTAAAATAATCTTAAACTAAGTTATTTTATTTAAATTTAAAAACTACTAACTCCAGGCTACTAAGGAATACTAAGAAAAAAAGAATAAATAAAATTATTATTAAATAATAAATCTTAATAACTTAACTATTAGTAAAGCAGTTAAGACTTTTTAGTAAATTTATAAAATTAATAAAATACCCGAGACTAAAAGATTTTTAGAAATAATTAATAAAAAATAGTTTTACTACTGTATACTATCCTGGTATTTAGAATATAATTAAATTAGTTATATATATATAAAATACTCTTTAAGAAATTAATACTAAGAAAATGTGATTTTAACAGTGTAAATATGTTGATTTTTAAGGTTAAAAATCTATATAAACCAGAATACTTGGCAAGGTAGCCAGCCCGCTTGTGTGGCCAGCCCGCTTGTGGATTACATTACCACTTGAACCACATATGACTATTGTTTTCGTCGATACATTACGCGGTGAGGCGAGCTACAGTACATACGGCATGCCGTGTCATTATGCACGTGGTACCCACACTGCTCCATGTTATTGCCAATAATTTCCTTGCATCGATAATGCTAAGTATATTCTCTATCTTATTAGATTCTGTCTTAGCGATAGATACAAAGAGGTAAGTAATTCAGTATCGAGAATAATCTTTTCTTAATGAACAATTTAATAATAATAGCTATACTTAAATCTTGAGTAAATAATTTTAGGACAATAACCCGCCTTACTGTCTTTGTTATGGGTATTCTGTGTACTGAGGAAGTAAGGAATGTGATACTGATTTAATGTTGTGTCTTGAAGAACAGAAACTATATGCTTAATATAATATTAAATTGAGTACTGGCTGAACTAATCTTCTGCTCCTTACTTGGTATTTTTATAATATTATTAAATAGTGGTGGATATAATCTTTTAAATAAATAGTAATCCCTGCCTGGGATATCTGAGTTCTATTCTATAAAATTAATATTCTTATTTTTTCTATAAGTTCTTTTATCTTTATTGCTTTAGAGTGCTATTATGCTCTTTAACAGCTAGAATCCACGGGTGAAGGATAAATTTTTTTTTAATATACTTAAAGATCTAGAACTATCAGCAGCAGCTGTAATTCAAAACCTTAAAATGATTAATATATATAATAATATATAAAAGCAGATTAATGATCTTATACATTAATTACTAGAGGCTAATTATATATTAGAAAAGATATAAAAAGACTAGAGAAGTAGAAGTTAATCTAAAAGTTATTAATAATATTATTTAAGAAATAGGTATTATAATGGAAAGCAAGAGAGACTAATTTAAAAATCTAGATTAGTAATTTAAAATATAATACAAAATTAATTACCCGACGCTAATTAGATAATTTAGAAAAAAAAACAGAAGAATATTATTAAATTAACTATATTTTAAAAAGGTAACTTTAATAATAAAAGATTTAGACTACTTAATTAGAGTTATACCTGTAGAAAAGTTAAGCAGATTTTAATAAATTCTAAAAGAATATTTAAATTATCTATATTAATTATTACTGGTAAGTAGATTTATTTTATATTAAGATTAGTAAACTTATAGTTAAGCAGTTTAAAGTTCTTTAAAATACTTAAAATATCTCTTTATAACTTTACTTAGAAATTTTTTATAGAATCTCTGTAATATATTAACTAAATATATTATAAATATTAATTTTTATAATCTTTAATATAAAGGCCTATAGTTTTTTTAATATAACTCCAGAATTTAGGTTATTTTTATTATATTTTTTAGTTAATATTTATCTTTTATAATAACTACTGTATTATTCCGCGCGCTTGAATAGTATAATCTTATATTATATACTAGCTAATTACTAATATCTTTAAACTTATCTACTTAGGATTACTAAAGAGTAGTATAAATATAGATAATATACTCTAAAAATATAGTAGTATAAGGGATTACTAAAAAGTAATTCTCTGATTATTTTTAATAATTACTTTTCAGCTAGAAAAAGTATAACTTTAAAATAAAATAATTTAATCTACTTCTTTAGATCTGCTTTTAGAGTTAAGAAAGTTATTATAACTGGAGAATAAGAGTTCTTTTTATAAGAAGTTATTAGATTTTCTTTTATCTGCCGCCCCGGTATAGAATAACATTAAAAAGAGCTCGAAATAGATTATAATAATATCTAATTTGTATAGCTTTCCTTATAACTGGAGAATTACGAAGAATAATTTAGATTATATGATTCTAGTATATGTATCCAGATGCCCTTTTCTGGTTATTTTTTTATAGATTATCTGTGACGGGACTGATTTTTTGCTATATCCTGGTTTTGTATGGTTTTCGTCTTCTGATGCAGATGCCCACCAACGGGAATATAATATACAGTCTTACTGTACGCGGTGAGTGTCAGAGTCTCGAACCCACCGGAATTCAGTTATGCAGGCGTCCTTGGTGGGCGCTGGTGAGTCCACGTGTCGGAATTTGTTGGAATCGGACAGGTCGCCTAAGCCGCTTATGAAACGGCCCTTTTTAGAGATGAAAGTGAAGATAGGTCTATTTAATAATAGGAAGTATTATTACCATGATTCCGGCTATATATAAATATGTTTGAAAGTATTGGTGTGATTGCTCAGGATGCAAAAGCTTTTTACGAGATATTTAATATAAAATTTACTTTAAGGTAATAATTGATGAGGTACTTCGGGGTGTATTGTTGGTGTAACCGCACTATTCCTAATCTAGTAGTTAGTAAACAGACAAAACTGCTTATTTTGATTAACGTAATCGGACACCGAACCGGCGGCTCCGTGTGCCCCCATCAAAATCCTCAACATCCTCAGCTACCTTGACCGTCTTGAAGCTGAAAAGTGAGCTTAAATCACTAAATCACGTGGTTTTTTGGTGTTTATAAATATGGCTAATAAGAATAAATATATAGCTCTTACTGTTAAGATTTTTTAATATAGAAAATTCTTTATAAAGGCTGCGTGCGCTACAGCTTTCAATATTAAGATTAGTATTTTTAAAAAATACTTAAATAGTATTAAATCTAGTACTTAAAAAGATATTAACAGCATAAAATATCCTTAATTAAAGAGAATATATTAAAATAGTAGTTTCTTAATATAGTATACCACGGATTACTTCTTAGAATCTATAATACTTAATTCTCAGTTAAACTACTTCTTTAAGTAAAAATAAACTAAATTAATATAGATTTATATTTAAATACTAGATTAATTACTTTTTTAAATACTATTCTAAATTAAAGTCTGAACTTATCTTAAAATATAATTATTAATATACTAAATATAAGGATCTATAGCTAATATAAAAGTAGTTTAAATTAATTTATTCTATAATCTAGAAATACAGTATTCTTAATAAAGATATCTGGAATATAGTTAAAACTGGATTCTAGATAGAAATAGCTTTAATTATATATATATTTTATAGCTTAGAAATATAAGAATCACGGATAAAGTATATACAGCCTAGAAATTATAAATTAATTATTTTAATTATTAGAATCTCAGCCTTAGAAGTAGTTTTACTACTATAAATTATTTTTATAGCGCAGAATTACTAATTAACTTGGTATAACTATCTAGTTTAGAAGTATAATCTTAACTCAGAATAAATAAATAAGTATATCTATTATAAAATCTCTTAATTAAATAATGACTATATTATTAGGACAAGGTGTGTGAAGGATTGAAGTAAGACTTAAATTTAATTTAACTAGGCCATAAACTGTTTATAAGAAGCTTGGGGAGAGAGAGTTCTTTATGGATATGTTTCCGTATTAGTAGGCCAAGGTCGCGTGGCTTATGTGACTGATAGCGGGTATTGGCCTGTGATAATCTTCTTTTTTCTGTCTGAAAACTGTTTATTTTATTCTCGAATCTTCCTGTCATCTAATATTATTTATAGGAGATTTGTGCTTACTTAAACTATATCTATTACTTCTGGTCTTTATTAGTTAATAATAATATAGATATAAAGAAATATATTTATTAAAAAATAATTAAGAAGCTTAAATTATATATATTCAGTATATCTTTTAATAATACTAAATTAATATAATAAGTAACTAGATAAGTATTTTCTAATTTTAATAAAAACTAAAGAAATAAAATTTAGAATTAATTTAGAAGATTTAATAATTTTATATCTTTATTATATATAATTTTTAAAAATTTTAAATACCTGGAAAGTTGTGTTTATTATTTTAAGTAATTAATTAATCTTTTTAAGATATCTATTTATCAAGTATTAAAATAAATATTTAATATAGTTTCAGATACTATAAATAATTATCTTATTCAAATTGCTGAGTATAAGTATCAGGAAGTATATATAGTAAGTATTTATTAATTCAGTTTCAGATATTACCAGCTCTGGCTGTATGCTATACAGTATTATTTTTTAATATTATCTGATCTGAAAAAATAGAATTATTATTTAGCTAAACTAAAACTTACTCTAGTTAATTAATAAATTATCTTTAATATAATTTAGTTTATCTATTAATTAGATTTTAAATTAATTAAAATTAATATAATTATTAATATCTTTCTAGATTATTAAATTATATATATTATTTTACTTTAAGCTTAGAAACCTGACTAGTATTATTATAATACTAATATTTTTAAATCTTAATTAATTAATTTATAAAATATTTTATAACTACTAGCTCTATTTATAAAAATAATTAATTTAAAAAATTAATAAAAGTCTAAATTTACTATAGTCTACTAAAGCTATAAATCTAGAAATATAATAAATTAATTTTATTTTTATTAATTTTTTTAATAAGTTTTTTAAAATAAATTAAGTAATTTTTTAATTTATCTACTATTATATATCTAATACTTTTCTTAAAATAAATCTAAGTATTTTTTAAAGATAATTTTTAGATTATAATAATTAAAATACTAATTAGTTTATTACTTTTTTCTATTTATTTATTATTTCTATAGATTAAGCCTATACCTGGTAATAAATTAGTATTAAAGATATAAAAATTTAAATAAATAAAAAATCTTATATTCTGTAGTTTAAATATATTAATTTTTTTAAATATCTAAGATAATTCTTTTTATAAAATTTATTATAATAAGTACTTATAAGTAAAAACCATATACAATTATGAAAGCATCTAGAAAGAGACTTTATTTATAATTAATAAGTTTTTTTACCCAGAGCTTCTATACAGAGAAAGGAATATATAAAATAAAGCTTAAGAATTTAACTATAGCTGAATTTAAAGTAACTAGTAAAAGTAAATATTTAAGAACTTATTAGCTATAATATATATTATCTAGTATTTAATAATCCTTTATAAAAAAATATTATTATTTATATCTAAGACTACTATTATTTACTTTAAGATATAGAATATAAAATATTAAAAAGACTTATAATAAAATTTCCTAATCTCTAATCTTATAATTTATTTATTATCTATATTTTTAGTTAGATTAAAAAAAATATATTTTTATAAATATATTAGAGTGGCTAACAGCCAGGTCAGGTCAGGTTAATAGGAACTTTTATACCTAACTATAGGTTAATAATTAGATTAAAGAAATTTTTATACCTAACCACAGTATAATTAAAAACAGAATAATTAATTATTTTAACTATTCTTAATACTAAGATTTATCTATTATATTTTTTTTAGCTTTAATATAGTTAAGGTATATCTAGATTAAATAAGAATTAACTTAATTATTTTAACTATTATCTAAAAATATATAAAGATAAGTTTTCCAGAATAAAAAAAAATAATTAAAAAATATAATAATATTTTCTTTTTTTTTATCTATAAGAAAAAATAAAGAAATCCTAGTAATATTAATATAATTTAATTTTTTAAAATATTATTATTCTTATAGTAAAAAATATAAAAAAAAATATATAATTATAATTTAATTTAGGCTATATACTAGAAATCTAATAAATTATATAAAGAATATTATATTTTTACTATTAAAATAATAATTATAAACTAGTATAATATTTCTAAACTATTATTAAATTTTTTTAAATAAATTTAATAAATCTATTATTTTCTTATTTTTTATTAAAAAAAATCTTAATTATCTATATATTAAATTAAAGATTATCTGTATTATATTATATAATTAATTTATTTTAATAATTATATTATTTATAATTATTTAATTTAAATATTAAATATTATACTATATCTCTAATAATAAATTTTATAAAAACTTTTTTTAAATTTCTTTTATATAAATATTCTCTTTACTTAAACTTATTATTTCTATTTAATATCTATATTTAGATTTCTGGAAAAAGCTAGATATATTAAGGTTATAAAATTTCTAGAAATTAAAATATAAATAGTAGAATATTTATTAAAATATAACTTATATCTTAATAAAGTAATATATTTAGATTTTAGATTTATAATAAAAAAAGAAATTATTTAAATCTTAATTCTAAATATAACTCTAAATAATCAAATATTTAAGTTATTTAGAAAAAGAAAATATTTAATAATTCTAAACTCTAAATATAGTTTTCTATTTATTATATTTATTAATAATAATAAGTATAGTAGATAGATTAAGCCGGGAAAAAAAATATAATAAATTATATTTATATATAAATATATTTTTAAACTAAATAATATTATTTTTATAGAATTTTTCTATTTTTCTCTTTATTAATCTATTATTTATAAAATCTTTCTAATATTATAAGTTAATTATAATTATCTAGTTTATTTTTAAAAAATATTATTAAATTTTTCTCTTCTATTTTTTAGATCTTTATAAATAATAATAAATCTTAAATTAAGATAAATTATTTAAATTAGATCTTTACTTCTTTTCTAAATCTTAAAATTATATATATTATAAAAAATCAGAAGATTATTTTATATCTAATTTTATAAAAAAAACTTTTTATTTTTTATAATTAATAGCAGAAAATATTCTTTTTTAAAATTTATTTATAAACTTAAAAACTACTATTTTACTTTAATTAGAAGAAGTTATTAATATTATAAAAAAATTTTTAAAAAAATATATTATTTTCTAATAGAATTTTTTATATCTATTATTTTATATATCTTTATATTTTATAATATCCGGAAATTAAAAACTTAGAAATTAGTTTTATAAACTATTATTTTTATAAAGATTATAAAAAGAAAATATCTTTAGTTATATCTAAGTAAATAATTAGTTAAATATTAAATAAAGGATTATTATAAATATTTATTTATTTTTCTAAGATAAATTTTTACTAATTATTCTTTATTTCTAAATCTTTATTATTTATAATAAATAGGATTTTTAGAATTAAGTCCTATATTTTATAATTACTTATTATTTATTATTCTAGATTATTAAATATATATAATTTAAATAAATAATTAATTTTACTACTTTATTTTCTTACTAAAGATTAAATTTTTTTAATTAAATATAAATTAAAGAATATTTATTAAAATTATTTAAAGAAATATATATAAAATTATTATTAAAATTTTTAAATATTAGATAAATATTAATTATAGCTAATTACTAGATTAACTTTAATTAAAAAGTATTTTTTACTTTAATTAGATATTTCCTAATAGAAGATATAAATTATTATAAGATTTTACTAGATTTTTAACTAGTATCTAGATTTTATATTAATAAGAATTTAATTATAATTATTTTATTAATTTTATATAAATATAATCTATTTTATTAATTATTAGATATAATAACTAATAATACTAGTAATAATAATTTAATATTTAATTTAATTTTATTAAAATTTTAAATTTAGTTTAACTAGAATACTCAGCTTTATAATATTTTTATTAATTCTGATTTTATAAAAATTATTTAAAATTAATATTATATTTTCTATTTTATTTATATAATTTAACTTATAGTTAATATTTTTTTATAGAAATTTTAGATTAAGGCCTTAAATAATATTATTAAATATATTTAAAATAATAATAATAAAAGTCTTAAAGCCTTTTCTAATATTTTAAAAATTTTTAAAAAGATATATTCTAGAAGTTATTTATAAAAACTTTTTATAAATAATTTTTAAAAATTTTTTTTCTATAATAATATATTATACTAATTTTTAATTATAGATTCAGAAAATTATATAATTTATAAATATAAGTTTTTAATATTATAAGAAGTTTTAGTTTATTTAATAATTAAAATCTAGTTTAATCTATTATTTTTTTTAAATTATAAAATTTATTAAAATTTAATCTATTTTATAATTTATTAAATACTTAATTTTTATTAAATAATTAAAAATTTTATTTAGTATTATAATTATATTAATATTAATTATCTTTAATTAACTTTAATTAAATAAAAGTAAATAGAGTATCTTTTTAAACTTTTATATTTATTTTTTTTTTATATTCTGTTTATCTAAGAATAGTAGATTTATTATTTATAAAATTTATAATATTTATAATAACTTTTTTAATTATTTAGATTACTTTATTAATTAACTAGTAAGAAAATAAGTATTCTAGAAAAAGAAGATTTTTAAGAACTTATAAAATATATATTAAAAATTATAGAAATATTATTATTATATTTATTAAATAAAAGACTATATTTATATAATTATAATAATTCTTAATTTAATATCTAAGCTTAAGAAATTTAAGAAAAATATATAATTTAATAATAATATTAATTAATATAATAAATACTAGATTATTTTTAAAAAAGTATTCTATATTTATTATAATTAAAATCTAGTTATTAATATACTATCTACTATTTTTAAGTTATTTTTAGATTTAGATAAAGTTTTTTATAATATTTTTAAATACTAGAGATTCTTACCTATAATAAAGATATTTAAAAAATTTAAGATATATTTAAATATTAAAAATATATAATTTATTAACTTATTTTTAATTTAACTAATATTATTTTAAATATTATAAAATATACTAATATTTTTATTTACTAGAAATCTTATTATAATTAATTTTTTATTTTTTATTAGATAACTAGAGATTTTCTATTTATTATAATTAATAATATTAATATTAAATATTTATTTAATAATTCTTAAGATATTTATTATTACTATTAAAGTTATCTCTAGCTTAATATAATTAAAATAATTATATTTTAGATATATATTAATTATTTTATTATAAATAAAAAGTATTAAGATATTCTTAAGAATCCTAATCTAAATTTAATTATTTTTATATTTAAGAATTAAAAAAATAATAAGATAATTATTATTTTTTATATTAATAAAAATAAAAATATAAATAATCTAAAAGATAATCTAGAAAATAGATTATTATTAAAAATAAAAAAAATAATTTTATTTAAATCTATAAATATTATATATTCTTAAGTAAAGGTTTATTTTTTATAATTTTTATATTATTATAATTACTATTCTGGATAATATAAAAAGTAATTAATATATATATTTTATATTAGATATTATTCTTCTTATACTAAGTTCTGTAAAAGTTTTTTTTAAAATATAATATTTTTTAAAAAAAATAAATAGAATAAATAAAAAAAATAAAATAAATAGAATAGAAAAAATAAATAAATTAAATATAAAAAATATAATTATACTATAATTAAAAATATATTATATTTTATATATTATTTATATAAGAAAGATATATATATTATTAATTAATCTATAATTAATAATTTATTTATTATATCTAATCTTTCTAATTAATAGATATAAATAATTAAAATAATAATTATATCTTAATCTAATCTTAATTATATAGTTAAATTATTTTTTATATCTTAATTTAATTATTAGATTATAGTTAGATTAAGATTAAGATATAACAGTCAGGTTAAGCCACTCTAAAATATATAAAGTTATTTTAAATAATTTAATATTTAGATTTTCGGATTTTTAATAGAGCTTAATTTATAATTTATTCTTATTTAAATTAATATTATAATTAGATATTCTCTAATACTAGAATATAATAATCTAAATATAGAAAAAAATATAATTAATTTTATAATTATTAAAAATTATAAAATACTATAATTATATATACTATTTTTATATTTTTTATAATATATAACTATACTAATATTTTAGTTTTTTATTATTATTACTAATAAATTTATCTATAAAAAATTATCTAATCTATTTATTCTCTATTACTTTAACTAGTATTTACTAAATTAAATTTAAATTATAAATAAAGTAGCTTAACCTAATTATTATATCTTAATCTTAACCTGACTATAATCTAGTAATTAGATTAAGATATAAAAAATAATTTAACTATATAATTAAAATTAGATTAAGATATAATTATTATTTTAACTATTTATATTTATTAATTAAGAAGATTAGATATAATAGATAAATTATTAATTATAAATTAATTAATAATATATATATTTTTTTTATATAAATAATATATAAAATATAATATATTTTTAATTATAATATAATTATATTTTTTATATTTAATTTATCTATTTTTTTTATCTTATTTATTTTATTTTTTTTATTTATTCTATTTATTTTTTCTAAAAAATATATTATATTTTAAAAAAGACTTTTACAGAACTTAATATAAAAAAATAATATTTAATATAAAATATATATATTAATTATTTTTTATAATATCTAGAATAGTAATTATAATAATATAAAAATTATAAAAAATAAATTTTTATCTAAGAATATATAATATTTATAAATTTAAGTAAAATTATTTTTTTATTTTTAATAATAATTTATTTTTTAAATTATTTTTTAAGTTATTTATATTTTTATTTTTATTAATATAGAAGATAATAATTATTTTTTTTAATTTTTAAATATAAAAATAATTAAATTTAGATTAAGATTCTTAAGAATATCCTAATATTTTTTATTTATAATAAAATAATTAATATATATTTAAAATATAACTACTTTAATTATATTAAACTAGAGATAATTTTAGTAATAATAATAAATATTTTAAAAATTATTAAATAAATATTTAATATTAATATTATTAATTATAATAAATAGAAAATCTATAGTTATGTAGTAAAGAATAGAAAATTAATTATAATAAAACTTTTAATAAATAAAAATATTAGTATATTTTATAATATCTAGAATAATATTAATTAAATTAAAAATAAGATAATAAATTATATATTTTTAATATTTAAATATATTTTAAGTTTTTTAAATATTTTTATTATAAATAAAAGTTTCTAGTATTTAAAAATTTTATAAAAAATTTTATCTAAATCTAAAAATAATCTAAAAATAATAAATAATATATTAATAACTAGGTTTTAACTATAATAGAAATAAAATATTTTTTTAAAAATAATATAATATTTATTATATTAATTAATATTATTATTAAATTATATATTTTTTTTAAATTTTTTAAGCTTAAATATTAGATTAAGAATTATTATAATTATATAAATATAATTTTTTATTTAATAAATATAATAATAATATTTCTATAATTTTTAATATATATTTTATAAATTTTAAAAATTTTTTTTTTTAAAATATTTATTTTTTTACTAGTTAGTTAATAGAGTAATCTAAATAATTAAAAAAATTATTATAAATAATATAAATTTTATAAATAATAAATTTATTATTCTTAAATAAATAAAATATAAAAAAAAATAAATATAAAAATTTAAAAAGATACTTTATTTACTTCTATTTAATTAAAATTAGTTAAAAATAATTAATATTAATATAATTATAATACTAAATAAAATTTTTAATTATTTAATAAGAATTAAATATTTAAAAAATTATAAAATAAATTAAATTCTAGTAAATCTTATAATTAAAAAAAATAATAAATTAAACTAGATTTTAATTATTAAATAAATTAAAATTTTTTATAATATTAAAAATTTATATTTATAAATTATATAATTTTCTAAATCTATAATTAAAAATTAGTATAATATATTATTATAAAAAAAAGATTTCTAGAAATTATTTATAAAAAACTTTTATAAATAATTTTTAAAATATATTTTTTTAAGAGTTCTTAAAATATTAGAAAAGACTTTAAAATTTTTATTATTAATATTTTAAATATATTTAATAATATTATTTAAAGCCTTATTTTAAAGTTTCTATAAAAAAATATTAATTATAAATTAAATTATATAAATAAAATAAAGAATATAATACTAATTTTAAATAATTTTTATAAAATTAGAATTAATAAAAGTATTATAAAACTAGATATTCTAATTAAATTAAATCTAGAATTCTGATAAAATTAAATTAAATATTAAATTATTATTATTAATATTATTAATTATTATATTTAATAACTAATAAAAAAGATTATATTTATATAAAATTAATAAAATAATTATAATTAGATTTTTACTAGTATAAAATCTAAATATTAATTAAAAATTTAATAAGATTTTATAATAATCTATATCTTTTATTAGAAAATATTTAATTAAAATAAAAAATATTTTTTAATTAAGATTAGTCTAGTAGTTAACTATAATTAATATTTATTTAATATCTAGAAATTTTAATAATAATTTTATATATATTTCTTTAAATAATTCTAATAAATATTCTTTAATTTATATTTAATTAAAAGAATTTAATCTTTAATAAAAAAATAAAATAACAAAATTAATTATTTATTTAAATTATATATATTTAATAATCCAGAATAATAGATAATAAATAATTATAAAATATAAAATTTAATTTTAAAAATCTTATTTATTATAAGTAGTAAAAATCTAGAAATAAAAAATAATTAATAAAAATTTATTTTAAAAAAATAAATAAATATTTATAATAACTCTTTACTTAATATTTAATTAATTATTTATTTAAATTATATATATTTAATAATCCAGAATAATAGATAATAAATAATTATAAAATATAAAATTTAATTTTAAAAATCTTATTTATTATAAGTAGTAAAAATCTAGAAATAAAAAATAATTAATAAAAATTTATTTTAAAAAAATAAATAAATATTTATAATAACTCTTTACTTAATATTTAATTAATTATTTATTTAAATTATATATATTTAATAATCCAGAATAATAGATAATAAATAATTATAAAATATAAAATTTAATTTTAAAAATCTTATTTATTATAAGTAGTAAAAATCTAGAAATAAAAAATAATTAATAAAAATTTATTTTAAAAAAATAAATAAATATTTATAATAACTCTTTACTTAATATTTAATTAATTATTTATTTAAATATAATTAAAAATATTTTTTTTTATAATTTTTATAAAAATAATAATTTATAAAATTAATTTCTGAATTTTTAATTTCTAGATATTATAAAATATAAAAATATATAAAATAATAAATATAAAAGATTTTATTAAAAAATAATATATTTTTTTAAAAAATTTTTTATAATATTAATAACTTCTTTTAATTAAAATAAAATAATAATTTTTAAATTTATAAATAAATTTTAGAAAAGAATATCTTCTATTATTAATTATAAAAAATAAAAAGTTTTTTTTATAAAATTAAATATAAAATAATCTTCTAATTTTTTATAATATATATAATCTTAAAACTTAAAAAAAAATAAAGATCTAATTTAAATAATTTATTTTAATTTAAAATTTATTATTATTTATAAAGATTTAAAAAATAGAAAAAAAGAATTTAATAATATTTTTTAAAAATAAATTAAATAATTATAATTAATTTATAATACTAGAAAATTTTTATAAATAATAAATTAATAAAAGAAAAATAGAAAAACTCTATAAAAATAATATTATTTAATTTAAAAATATATTTATATATAAATATAATTTATTATATTTTTTTTAATTTAATTTATCTGCTATATTTATTATTATTCATAAATATAATAAATAAAAAACTATATTTAAAGTTTAGAATTATTAAATATTTTCTTTTTTTAAATAACTTAAATACTTAATTATTTAGAGTTATATTTAAAATTAAGATTTAAATAATTTTTTTTATTATAAATCTAAAATTTAAATATATTATTTTATTAAGATATAAGCTATATTTTAATAAATATTTTATTATTTATATTTTAATTTCTAGAAATCTTATAGTTTTAATATATCTAGTTTTTTCTAAAGATTTAAATATAAATATTAAATAAAAATAATAAATTTAAGTAAAAAGAATATTTATATAAAAAAAATTTAAAAAAAATTTTTATAAAATCTTTTATTAGAGATATAATATATTATTTAATATTTAAATTAAATAATTATAAATAATATAATTATTAAAATAAATTAATTATATAATATAATATAGATAATCTTTAATTTAATATATAAATAATTAAGACTTTTTTAAATAAAAAATAAGAAAATAATAAATTTATTAAACTTATTTAAAAAAACTTAATAATAATTTAAGAATATTATATTAACTTTTTATTATTATTTTAATAATAAAAATATAATATTTTTTATATAATTTATTAAATTCTTAATATATAATCTAAATTAGTATATAATTATATATTTTTTTTTATATTTTTTATTATAAAAATAATAATATATTAAAAAATTAAATTATATTAATATTACTAGAATTTTCTTATTATTTTTTATAAATAAAAAAAATATTATTATATTTTTTAATTATTTTTTTTTATTTTAGAAAACTTATTTTTATATATTTTTAAATAATAGTTAAAATAGTTAGATTAATTCTTATTTAAATTAAATATATTTTAATTATACTAAAGGTAAAAAAAATATAATAAATAAGTTTTAATATTAAAAATAATTAAATTAATTAATTATTTTATTTTTAGTTATATTATAATTAAGTATAAAAATTTCTTTAATCTAATTATTAATCTATAGTTAGATATAAAAATTTTTATTAACCTAATCTAATCTAACTAATAGCTATTTTAATTATACTCTCTAATATATATTAAATTATCTTATTTTTAAAGAATATAGGTTAACTTTTTCTTATCTATTTAATTATAACTTAGTAAATTAAATAATAATTCCTATAATAATATTTTAGACAAAAATATCAAGACTATATTAAATCCTCTTATAATATTCTATTACAAAGTATAAATAGTTTCTATCTTTATTAGAATCTTAGACTACTGGAGTATTTTATCTATTAATATAATAATCTCCAGATAGGAATAGACAGCTCTATAATATACTACTATATTAAACAATAATAAAAGAATTAACTATACTTTTCTATATCTACCTCTAATCTAGTCTATCCTATCTAGGTTTTTATTATAAATCCTACCATAAAAGTTTCAGCCAGTTATAAGAAAAAATAAACTAACCGGTAATAATACTAGTTATATCCCTTCTTAATTACCGGAGTAAATATTAATATAATATATCTACAGTATAGAACAGTATTAATACTAGCCTCAGCATATCCTCTTTTACAAGGCTTAATATACTCTCCCACATCTTATATAAAGCTGCCTCTTATATATAATACAGGAATAGATATACGGAATCACAACAAACATCAAACACTCTTGTATACCATTATATTATGGACATACTCTTAGCCTATACAGCCAATATCAAAACAGAAGTCAAAATCACCTTACTCAGAAGATAATTTCACTCCGCGAGCCCCAGTATATTATCAAGGAATATTAGAGAGAATTCCTGAACTAAGGTTAAGCTATATATACATCACATACATCATTATCCCAGCTATTCTCTAAAGATAGTATTAGGGCTTATATCTCTAAGTCCAGGCCAAAATCTTCTAGAGCCTAGTAATTATCTATCCAGGATATTACAAGTTCTTTAACTAATAATTAATTCGCATTTATCAACTTTTCACCAGGAAATACAACTATTAGTTTAAAAAAAGATATTACTACCATAACCTACCCTTCTCCCTGCATTATTTATCGTTCCTTCCTCCATCTCTATTAATTATAATATATTCATAACTCTGCCGCACCCTCCTGAGAAAAGTATTAGCCAGATACCAGAGTAGTCTAGGATTCTATCTAAGTATCACTATCTAGAATCATCCTATACTTAGTATCAAGATTAATCTTTAACTCATATATTTTTCCCCGGAGTAGTAAAGATATACTTAAGCTACTACAACTATACACACAGAGACAAACTCCGTTCAAATATGAAATACAGAGTTATTTACTAGTCTTTACAACATTACCTTCTTTAATCTTTTTTAGCCTTTTGCTAATACAGAAAAAGAGAAAAAAAAACCATAAAGTTATTACTTTTACCTGAAGAGTCTTCTAGTACTCTTCTTAATACTCCAGACTATATAACTCAGATATATGATTTAGAGCTAAGCTTCCAGAACCACCTAGGTCCAAGCTATTAAATAAAGCTAATACTAATTCCAGTACCTCTATACCTTATTTACCAATGGCAGACAGAAATCCTAAGTATTATAAAAAAGTTAATATATATCTATTACAGAGAAACCCGAAGCTAAAAACCTACAAAGATAATAAGGCAGATTAAGGATAAAGTTATACACAGACACAAGATCTTCACAAAACAAGAGAATCCAAAAATACGTAAGTAGAAAGAAGTAATCCATTAATTAATCCTTATTAAGCCTCCCCACAGCATATACAGTCCAGCATCTGTTTAATAAGCATAATTCTTTCCCAAACAGAGAAGAATCAAGAGAAAATTCATACACAAGATACTAGCCAGATATCAAGTAACTCGGAAAAAGAGCACTGATTTTCACACAGGCGTGGGACCATAACATACTAGGATCATCTATATATATATAGACCAGTACCATCCAGTCATCAGATAATCAAATCTTCTACAAGATTAAGTAAAGATCAACTACAGCTACTCTTTTTTTATAATTATACTTCAAGCTAAATAATATAGAATAGAAAGACAATATTAGAAATAGAGTAGAGAAGAGTTAGTAAATTACAAAACTTTGCTATACAGGACACTACTAGTACATAAAATAAAGATAATTTCCAAGAAAACTACTTTCAATACTGAGGCGACTAGAGCTCAGCTATTTAAATATATAATTCACTACCCTAAATCCAGAAGAAGACATCTATAACAACTCTATAAAATATCTAATTATCATATTAGTCAGCAGATATCAATTAGCAGATATTATTAACTACTCATAACTAAAACTAAGGCTTATATACTTCACAGATATTAACTACTCTAGACTAGTTCAACTGTATTAACCATGTCTTATTATACACAGCATCTGGTATCAAGAAAAAAAGACATAATATTATTACTAACTAGATCTCAGTTACTATTTTAATACTACAAAAATAGTGATATTAACCCAGCTTATAATAAGAAAGCTTCACCTACAGACAGAATAGATCTATAATTATAAAGTATAAGAATAAACCCTTAGTTATTACAGATTTCCTCATTATAATTAATACTATACTTAATAAAGTCTCTTTAGAGAACATAGAGTGGCTAACAGCCAGGTCAGGTTAGGTTAATAGGAACTTTTATACCTAACTATAGGTTAATAATCAGATTAAAGAAATTTTTATACCTGATTATAGTATAATTAAAAATAAAATAATTAATTATTTTAATTATTCTTAATACTAAGATTTATCTATTATATTTTTTTTAATTCTAGTATAATTAAGGTATATTTAGATTAAATAAGAATTAACTTAACTATTTTAACTATTATTTAAAAATATATAAAAATAAGTTTTCTAAAATAAAAAAAATAATTAAAAAATATAATAATATTTTCTTTTTCTTTATTTATAAGAAAAGATAAAGAAATCCTGGTAATATTAATATAATTTAATTTTTTAAAATATTATTATTTTTATAGTAAAAAATATAAAAAAAAAATATATAATTTTTATTTAATTTAAATTATATATTAAAGATTTAATAAATTATATAAAAAATATTATATTTTTATTATTAATATAATAATTAAGAATTAATATAATATTTCTAGATTATCATTAAATTTTTTTAAATAAATTTAATAAATCTATTATTTTCTTTATTTTTATTAAAAAAAATCTTAATTATCTATATATTAAATTAAAAATTATTTATATTATATTATATAATTAATTTATTTTAGTAATTATATTATTTATAATTACTTAATCTAAATACTAGATATTATATTATATCTTTAATAATAGATTCTATAAAAATCTTTTTTAAATTTTTTTTATATAAATATTTTTTTTATTTAAATTTATTATTTTTATTTAATATCTATATTTAGATCTTTAAAAAAAATTAGATATATTAAAACTATAAGTTTTCTAGAAATTAAAATATAAATAATAAAATATTTATTAAAATATAATTTATATCTTAATAAAATAATATATTTAGATTTTAGATTTATAATAAAAAAAATTATTTAAGTTTTAATTTTAAATATAATTCTAAATAATTAAATATTTAAATTATTTAAAAAAAAGTATTTAATCTCTAAATTTTAAATATAATTTTTTATTTATTATATTTATTAATAATAATAAATACAGTAGATAGATTAAATTAGAAAAAAAAATATAATAAATTATATTTATATATAAATATATCTTTAAATTAAATAATATTATTTTTATAGAATTTTTCTATTTTTTTTTATTAATTTATTATTTATAAAATCTTTTTAGTATTATAAGTTAATTATAATTATTTAATTTATTTTTAAAAAATATTATTAAATCTTTTTTTTCTATTTTTTAGATCTTTATAAATAATAATAAATCTTAAATTAAGATAAATTACTTAAATTAGATCTTTACTTTTTTTTTAAATCTTAAGATTATATATATTATTAAAAATTAAAAAATTATTTTATATCTAATTTTATAAAGAAAACTTTTTATCTTTTATAATTAATAATAAAAGATATTCTGTTTTAAAACTTATTTATAAATTTAAAAATTATTATTTTATTTTAGTTAAAAAAAGTTATTAATATTATAATAAAATTTTTTATATCTATTATTTTATATATCTTTATATTTTATAATATCTAGAAATTAAAAACTTAAGAACTAGTTTTATAAATTATTATTTTTATAAAAATTATAAGAAAAAAATATCTTTAGTTATATCTAAATAAATAATTAATTAGATATTAAATAAAGAGTTATTATAAATATTTATTTATTCTTTTAAAATAAATTTTTACTAATTATTCTTTATTTTTAAATTTTTATTATTTATAATAAATAGGATTTTTAAAATTAAGTCTTATATTTTATAATTATTTATTATTTATTACTCTAGATTATTAAGTATATATAATTTAAATAAATAATTAATTTTATTATTTTATTTCTTTACTAAAGACTAAGTCCTTTTAATTAAATATAAATTAAAGAATATTTATTAAAATTATTTAAAGAAGTATATATAAAATTATTTTTAAAATTTCTAGATATTAAATAAATATTAATTATAATTAACTACTAGACTAGTTTTAATTAGAAAATATTTTTTACTTTAATTAAATATTTTTTAATAAAAGATATAAATTATTATAAAATCTTATTAGATTTTTAATTAATATCTAGATTTTATATTAGTAAAAATCTAATTATAATTATTTTATTAATTTTATATAAATATAATATTTTTTATTAATTATTAAGTATAATAATTAATAATACTAATAATAATAATTTAATATTTAATTTAATTTTAATAGAATTCTGAACTTAACTTAATTAAAATATCTAATTTTATAATATTTTTATTAACTTTAATTTTATAAAAATTATTTAAAATTAATATTATATTTCTTATTTTATTTATATAATTTAATTTATAATTAATACTATTCTATAAAAACTTTAGATTAAGATTTTAAATAATATTATTAAATATATTTAAAATAATAATAATAAAAATCTTAAAATCTCTTCTAATATTTTAAGAATTTTTAAAAAAATATATTCTAAAAATTATTTATAAAAATTTTTTATAAATAATTTTTAAAGATTTTTTTTATAATAATATATTATATTAATTCTTAATTATAAATTTAGAAGATTATATAATTTATAAATATAAATTTTTAATATTATAAGAAGTTTTAATTTATTTAATAATTAGAATTTAATTTAATTTATTATCTTTTTCTAAATTATAAGATTTATTAGAATTTAATTTATTTTATAATTTAATAAATATTTAATTTTTATTAAATAATTAAAAACTTTATTTAATATTATAATTATACTAATATTAATTATCTTTAATTAATTTTAATTAAATAAAAATAAATAGAGTATCTTTTTAAATTTTTATATTTATTTTTTTTTATATTTTATTTATCTAAAAATAATAGATTTATTATTTATAAAATTTATAATATTTATAATAATTTTTTTAATTATTTAGATTACTTTATTAATTAACTAGTAAAAAAAAAGTATTTTAAAAAAAAAAAAATTTTAAAAATTTATAAAATATATATTAAAAATTATAAAAATATTATTATTATATTTATTAAATAAAAAATTATATTTATATAATTATAATAATTCTTAATCTAATATCTAAATTTAAGAAATTTAAGAAAAATATATAACTTAATAATAATATTAATTAGTATAATAAATATTAAATTATTTTTAAAAAAATATTTTATTTTTATTATAGTTAAAATCTAATTATTAATATATTATTTATTATTTTTAGATTATTTTTAAATCTAGATAAAGTTTTTTATAATATTTTTAAATATTAAAGACTCTTACTTATAACAGAAATATTTAAAAAATTTAAGATATATTTAAATATTAAAAATATATAATTTATTAACTTATTTTTAATTTAATTAATATTATTCTAGATATTATAAAATATATTAATATTTTTATTTATTAAAAGTTTTATTATAATTAGTTTTTTATTTTTTACTAGATAACTAAAGATTTTTTATTTATTATAACTAATAATATTAATATTAAATATCTATTTAATAATTCTTAAGATATTTATTATTATTATTAAAATTATTTTTAATCTAATATAATTAAAGTAGTTATATTTTAGATAGAGTAGCTAACAGCCAGGTCAGGTTAGGTTAATAAAAACTTTTATACCTGACCGCAGGTTAATAATCAGATTAAAGAAATTTTTATACTTAATTATAGTATAACTAAAAATAAGATAATTAATTATTTTAATTATTCTTAATACTAAAATCTATTTATTATATTTTTTTTAGTTTTAGTATAGTTAAAATATATCTAGATTAAATAAAAATTAATCTAATTATTCTAATTATTATTTAAAAATATATAAAGATAAGTTTTTCAGAATAAAAGAAATAATTAAAAAATATAATAATATCTTTTTTTTTTATTTATAAGAAAAGATAGAGAAATTCTAGTAGTATTAATATAATTTAATTTCTTAAAATATTATTACTCTTATAGTAAAAAATATAAAAAAAAATATATAATTATAATTTAGTTTAAGTTATATATTAGAAATCTAATAAATTATATAAAAAATATTATATTTTTATTATTAAAATAATAATTAAAAATTAGTATAATATTTCTAAATTATTATTAAATCTCTTTAAATAAGTTTAATAAACTTATTATTTTCTTATTTTTTTATTAAAAAAGATTTTAATTATCTATATATTAAATTAAAGACTATCTATATTATATTATATAATTAATTTATTTTAATAATTATATTATTTATAATTACTTAATCTAAATATTAGATACTATATTATATCTTTAATAATAGATTTTATAAAAATCTTTTTTAGATTTCTTTTATATAGGTATTCTTTTTATTTAAATTTATTATTTTTATTTAATATCTATATTTAGATTTTTAAAAAGAGTTAGATATATTAAGATTATAAGATTTCTAGAAATTAAAATATAGATAATAAAGTATTTATTAAAATATAATTTATATTTTAATAAAGTAATATATTTAGATTTTAGATTTATAATAGAAAAAAAAATTATTTAAATTTTAACTCTAAATATAACTTTAAATAATTAAATATTTAAATTATTTAAAAAAAGAAAATATTTAATAACTCTAAATTTTAAATATAATTTTTTATTTATTATATTTATTAATAATAATAAATATAGCAGGTAGATTAAGCTAAAAAAAAATATAATAAATTATATTTATATATAAATATATTTTTAAATTAAATAATACTATGTTTATAGAGTTTTCTTATTTTTTTTTATTAATTTATTATTTATAGAATCTTTCTAATATTATAAATTAATTATAATTATTTAGTTTATTTTTAGAAAATATTATTAAACTTTTTTTTTCTATTTCTCAAATCTTTATAAATAATAATAAATCTTAAATTAAAATAAATTACTTAAATTAGATCTTTATTTCTTTTCTAAATCTTAAGATTATATATATTATAAAAAATCAGAAAATTATTCTATATCTAATTTTATAAAAAAAATTCTTTATTTTTTATAATTAATAGTAGAAGATATTCTTTTTTAAAATTTATTTATAAATTTAAAAACTATTATTTTATTTTAGTTAAGAAAAGGTATTAATATTATAAAAAAATTTTTAAAAAAATATATTATTTTCTAATAAAATCTTTTATATCTATTATTTTATATATCTTTATATTTTATAATATTTAGAAATTAAAAACTTAGAAACTAGTTTTATAAATTATTATTTTTATAAGAATTATAAAAAGAAAATATCTTTAATTATATTTAAATAAATAATTAATTAGATATTAAATAAAAGATTATTATAAATATTTATTTATTTTTCTAAAATAAATCTTTATTAATTATTCTTTATCTCTAGACCTCTACTACCTATAATAAATAGGATTTTTAAAATTAAATCTTATATTTTATAATTATCTATTATCTACTATTTTAGATTATTAAATATATATAATTTAAATAAATAATTAATTTTATTATTTTATTTTTTTACTAAAGACTAAGTTTTTTTAATTAAATATAAATTAAAGAATATTTATTAGAGTTATTTAAAAAAATATATATAAAATTATTATTAAAATTTTTAAATATTAGATAAATATTAATTATAGTTAATTACTAGATTAATTTTAATTAAAAGATATTTTTTATTTTAACTAGATATTTTCTAATAAAAGATATAGATTATTATAAGATCTTACTAGATTTTTAACTAGTATCTAAATTTTATATTAATAAAAATCTAATTATAATTATTTTATTAATTTTATATAAATATAATTTATTTTACTAGTTATTAAGTATAATAATTAATAATATTAATAATAATAATTTAATATTTAGTTTAATTTTATTAGAACTCTAGACTTAATTTAATTAGAATATTTAATTTTATAATATTTTTATTAACTTTAATTTTATAAAAATTATTTAAAATTAATATTATATTCTCTATTTTATTTATATAATTTAACTTATAATTAATATTTTTTTATAGAAACTTTAGATTAAGGTTTTAAATAATATTATTAAATATATTTAGAATAATAATAATAAAAATCTTAAAGTTTCTTCTAGTATTTTAAAGATTTTTAAAAAGATATATTCTAAAAATTATCTATAAAAACTTTTTATAAATAATTTTTAAAAATCTTTTTTCTATAATAATATATTATATTAATTTTTAATTATAGATTTAAAAGATTATATAATTTATAGATATAAGCTTTTAATATTATAAGAAGTTTTAGTTTATTTAATAATTAAAATTTAATTTAATTTATTATCTTTTTCTAGATTATAAAATTTACTAAAATTTAATCTATTTTATAATTTACTAGATATTTAATTTTTATTAAATAATTAAAAACTTTATTTAATACTATAATTATACTAATATTAATTATCTTTAATTAACTTTAATTAAATAAAAATAAATAGAGTATTTTTTTAAGCTTTTATATTTATTTTTTTTTTATATTTTATTTATTTAAGAATAGTAGATTTATTATTTATAAGATTTATAATATTTATAATAACTTTTTTAATTATTTAGATTACTTTATTAATTAACTAGTAAAAAAATAAGTATCCTAAATAAAAAAATTCTTAAGAACTTATAGAATATATATTAAAAATTATAAAAATACTATTATTATATTTACTAAATAAAAAACTATATTTATATAATTATAATAATTCTTAATCTAATATCTAAGCTTAAGAAATTTAAAAAAATATATAATTTAATAATAATATTAATTAATATAATAAATACTAGACTATTTTTAAAAAAGTATTTTATTTTTATTATAATCAGAATCTAATTATTAATATATTATTTACTATTTCTAGATTATTTTTAAATCTAGATAAAGTTTTTATAATATTTTTAAATACTAGAGGCTCTTATCTACAGTAAAAATATTTAAAAAACTTAAAATATATTTAAATATTAAAAATATATAATTTATTAACTTATCTTTAATTTAATTAATATTATTTTAAATATTATAAAATATATTAATATTCTTATTTACTAAAAGTCTTATTATAATTAGTTTTTTATTTTTTATTAGATAACTAAAGATTTCCTATTTATTATAATTAATAATATTAATATTAAATATTTATTTAATAATTCTTAAAATATCTACTATTATTATTAGAATTATCTTTAACTTAATATAATTAAAGTAGTTATATTTTAGATATATATTAATTATTTTACTATAAATAAGAAGTACCAGAATATTCTTAAAAATTTTAATCTAAACTTAATTATTTTTATACTTAAGAATTAAGAAAAGAATAAAGTAATTATTATCTTTTATATTAATAAAAATAAGAATATAAATAACCTAGAAGATAATCTAGAGAATAGATTATTATTAAAAATAAAAAAAATAATCTTATCTAAATTTATAAATATTATATACTCTTAAGTAAAGGCTTATTTCTTATAATTTTTATATTATTATAATTACTATTTTAAATAGTATAAAAAATAATTAATATATATATTTTATATCAGATATTATTCTTTTTATATTAAATTTTATAAAAGTCTTTTTTAAAGTACAGTATTCCTCAGAAGAAATAGATAGAATAAATAAAAAAAATAAAATAAATAAAATAGAAAAAATAAATAAGTTAAATATAAAAAATATAACTATACTATAATTAAAAATATATTATATTTTATATATTATCTATATAAAAGAGATATATATATTATTAATTAATCTATAATTAATAATTTATCTATTATATCTAATCTTCTTAACTAGCAGATATAAATAATTAAAATAATAGTTATATCTTAACCTAATCTTAATTATATAATTAAATTATTTTTTATATCTTAATCTAACTACCAGATTATGGTCAGGTTAAGATTAAGATATAACAGTCAGGTTAAGCCACTCTAATTTTAGATATATACTAATTATTTTATTATAAATAAAAAATATTAGATTATTCTTAAAAATCTTAATCTAGATTTAATTATTTTTATATCTAAAAATTAAAAAAAGAATAAAATAATTATTATTTTTTATATTAATAAAAATAAGAATATAAATAATCTAAAAAATAATTTAGAAAATAAATTATTATTAGAAATAAAGAAAATAGTTTTATCTAAATATATAAATATTATATATTTTTAAATAAAAGTTTATTTTTTATAATTTTTATATTATTATAATTATTATTCTAGATAGTATAAAAAATAATTAATATATATATTTTATATTAGATACTATTCTTCTTATATTAAGTTCTATAAAAGTTTTTTTTAAAGTATAATATATTTCTTAAGAAAAATAAATAAAATAAATAAAAAAAATAAAATAAATAAAGTAGAAAGAATAAATAAACTAAATATAAAAAATATAATTATATTATAATTAAAAATATATTATACTTTATATATTATTTATATAAAAAAGATATATATATTCTTAATTAATTTATAATTAATAATTTATCTGTTATATCTAATTTTTCTAATTAGTAAATATAAATAGTTAAAGTAATAATTATATCTTAACCTAATCTTAACTATATAATTAAATTACTTTTTATATCTTAACCTAATTACCAGGTTATGGTCAGGTTAAGATTAAGGTATAACAGTCAGGTTAAGCCACTCTAAGAGAACAGCTGAAGCTGAGATATTTAACCTAACTTTACTAAAAAAATATACAAGTTAATAAATAGCCTAACTCTAATTCTATCTTAATATAAAAGAAGGAGGCCATTTAATCCAGTTATAAGATTATTATAATCTATACAATAAATAAAGAAAGTTTATATTTTCTAGTAGATATAATATAAGCTACAGTTATTAGCAGTCTGACTTCCCCTAATCTCTACTATCTATCTTACTAGATAAATAGTATCTTCTTATTTTCTTAAATAAGCTAAAACACTAAGTAAAATCTACTAGAAAATTAAATCAGTCTTAAGAATATACTAATAGGAACTCAGGTATGGTTTATCAGGATCTAGAGTATCCAACAGGACTTATATATCTTTCTACAGCCTACTACTAAAAAGAGAGTCTTTATCTCCTTCTTAATCTACAGTCATTACTTAAGTATATAATAGTAATAATAAAGTTAAGAGTAGTTACTCAAAGATATAAGTATATTAAGATATACCCTAGAGCCAACTAATTATTCCCAGCTTAGAAATAACAGAAGTTATTATAAATAGAGAATCATAACACAAAGCATATCATCCTTACCCTATTATACCACTACTCACCCTTACAATAAAAAAAGATATAACTGGAAATATATAAAGCACTAATAGACCAGATCTATATTACTAGATATCAGTATTACCGTCTTTAAAATACTTTCTTATTTTCAAATTAAATACTATTAAGAAATATCCTGGTAGTCTTCTTCCTGCTCTTTAATCTACTAAATCTAAATAATAAACTAGCTTACTGTTTTCTTCTGCTTCTAATATCATATCTATACTCAGCAAATATACTCACTGTGTAATAAATCTACATAAGACATATATATACAGTCTTTCCACGTAGCGCAGAGATCTGCGTCAAGCAGAGTACTTAGATAAGAAGATCCTTTCCCCAAGCTATTTATAACTCTACTTAAATAAATTTCTTTACCTGAAGAAGTTCTACACTTTATTAAAGAAAAAAAATAAGCCCTAAAAACACAAAAGTAAAAAGAAGAAGAAAAAAAAAGAGTAGATATCCACTAACCAGATAATCAGCTAATTTATTTATCTTGTCTAACTTCAGCTTCCTCTTCTTAATAAGCCTAAAACATAGGCTCCTATTTATTTTATATCTTCTAAACTCTATCTTCTATCATACCCTAGCTTACTCTGTATCTGATAAACAAATACTTAACTTATATAATCAAAAATAAGACCTGTTCAAAATAAATCAACCTGTGATCTTCTACTAATATCTACTAAATCTCTCGGAGACAATAAGCCCTTATCCTATAAAGCCATACCTTTGTCTCTAAACAGCAAGAATCTCACTTACAGATTAACCTAGAAAAGTTGTGTTCTTGTACCCCAAAATATTACAGATATTAATTATAAAACTATTCCTATAAGGAGTTGAAGCAGTAAATAAGCAAGCCCTAATATATTTAATCATAGCTGAATATCTTTATATTAATAACAGTGTCAACAGGACTATCTATATCTCTTTCCTACTAGAGAGTTTACCTTATTTCCCTTTTATATATTTACTTACTAACGCGGCCGGAGATATATACCCTAACCTGATTTTAGTCATACACGAACAATGGCTTAACTACACTGAGTTGGACAATTAGATATACTCCGTATAATATTCCGGATGTAAAGCAGGGGGTTCATATAATACCCTAAAAAAGAATCTATTGTAAATAAGCAACCAACAAAAAAAGATTAATAATATCTACTATTTACTTACAGCATTACCTTAGTTTACACTCTTTTCTAGACGCCGGGATCAGTATATATCTCTCAGGGCTCCTGTATAACCTAGCCAAGTCCCTGATTAAATATACTTCTAAATAATTAAAAAATCCATATTACCTTAGCATAACAGTAGTAACAGGTCACGCATAGAATAGACAAGTTAGTTATACACATATACTTGCGAAGAACAGAAGACTACTGGTCTCCGACACTACCCCGACACTATTAACACCGAGGAAGTTAGAACAAAAAGCTATTTAATTAATATACCAAGAACTCCCCAGCACCGGAAGAGTATTCAGTATATTTTCTAAAAAAACAAACCATAAAATATATATAATAATCAACCATCCGACCTGATCTGATCCACGTAATAGTAAACAGGTATCTTAATATTAATCAACCTATAGTAGTATTAGCAGGAGCACAGTCTATTACTTTATTAAGATTACTATATATTATCTATATAGTAAATCACAAACAAATAAATAGGATAATTAATATATATCCTAAGTAATTTACTGCTATTATCAATTCTCCATAAAAAGATACTAAA
>NW_020291973.1:0-56491 GCF_003184865.1 Aspergillus homomorphus CBS 101889 | reverse complement strand
CCCAGGCTGCAGAGGAAGCAGCCGGTGATACAGGGCCTGCAGAGGGTCAACCTCGCCGCCGCGCGCCGCCTCGCTGCAGCATGTGTGGTGTTCTTGGACATACACGTACGAGGTGTTTAACAAGGAAGGATTAAGCACAATTGCAGGCGTTTAAACAGCTATATAAACGTTTAAGAATACTGCATTTTTTGTATGTAAATCAAAATTCCGATATGGGTGGCATAACCGGCTGCTTGCCAAGACTGCGGTGGCCGACTCGCTTACGTGGCCGACTCGCTTACCGATTACGTTACATTGCGTGACGTCATCGGGGTTCTTTGCCAAGCATTAGAAGTAGCTTGGCTTGGGACAAACGCACAATCAAGCCTGATAACTTCACTGCGCCACGCTACTCCCATTCGGGAGATTAAACAGGCACGGTTTCTTAACTTCCTTTTTGAGGCAATGACTCGGGATGTACTACTGCGTGATCATAGCCAGGTTCTTGAATAATGTCTCCACGAGACTTATCCCTGAATGAGACATTTAATGTATGATTATCTTTCGTCTTCAGCTACAATTCTGATAAATCAATACGATTCTTACCAACAGGTTATTGGTAAGGCCCAGTACCCACGCGTGAATCCTGACAATTTGAATTTGAATTTGAAGACAACCATGAGTCTAAATAATAGTGAGCAATGATGTCTGCTTCGAGGAATATGGTATTCTATTGCAGCAATTCCTATTCTGCCGGTCGTTTAGAATAAGTATATGGGCAAACTACCCAACCCCTCTCTCCGACTAGGACATATCTATTTTGCGCAATTTCGAAAATTCGGTCTCTAAAGAATTTTTCCTTCAACCACGTGTGAGTCATTTATCATGCATTTTGTGGTGTCGATGGGAAAATCTTCATCTTCGTCTATGTTAGCCTTGAGCGACAAGCAGGCGGGCAATAATCTCTTACAATAGTGTTCAGTTGTATCAGAATGATCACCATCACGCTTCAACCATATGCCGTTTTTTATATGAGTCCATTGTGTTCCGATTGCTGCAGATCCCATCATCCCAACCCCAATGTTTGAAGCTGCTGTGAATGTTCCCGCAGCAGCACCGCCCATCGCAGCACCTTGTAGGGTGGCAAACAGACTCCCAGCCTGAACCACCCCGAGTGAAGATTGCCATGCTGCAGCAAATGAGGCTGCAACAGGCCCCGAGGCGCTGAAACCAACCGCGCCTAGTACTGCAGGCCCGGTGATAGGCGCTGTAGCAAGGGCAAGCCCCGTACTACCGACAGCTAGAGCAGTTTTATGTTCTTGCGCAACATCCTGGCCGAAGGAAATAGTGGAGTTTATTGCATCACGTAGGTATTCCATGGTTTGGAAGAGAGATCGAATAATTCTCGAGATTTGAGCTATGAAGGATAGATAAACAGAGGAACGGTCGCTTAGAAGTTTCTCAATCAAAGGATTGGATGTGAACGAAACGTTAGTCCTGCACAACAATTTACAACAAGAAGACTGCAGTAGGGTTTAATTAGTCTTCGGGTTAGAATGAGGGGTAGTGGAACGGTAGTTATAGCACTGACTCAAGAAAATGGAGTGCCAGTGGACTTCCGATTCTATTAGGCTGTCTCCAGTTGCAATATTTACCAAAGTAGCATAGTCGCAATTACTGCAATCCATTATTTCGGCTAGTAATGGTTGATAACAGGGTTCAACCAGTTACGCATATCTATGGCTTTACGCACATGTTGCTACAAGACTGATCATGATTTGTCTTATCGTAGTTTCCTTACTGTGAACCAGTTGATGTCATGCCAGGCAAAACAGATGTGAATAGAACGTGTCTGGCTTGCTAAAATGAGTCGGGGGTAACACTAGCACTAACAGAGATCTTCACTTGGTATAAATAATCTATGCTTTAAGTTCGATCTGGAGGTATGAAAGAAGGCGGTTCACGGCAGCACTTTCCCAGGTAAACGGGACGAATCAAGCCATGTTGAGCAAAAGCGAATACAAGTATGATGTAAAGCATTCATAAATAATCGCAGAGGCGCATGATCACGTTGAGTTGCTGCGATGCTAGGTGCATCGTACCAAAAAGTCGTTTCCTGTATCAGTTGTTCTAGTGCCGATGGATTTGTTCTCTGAAAGGCGAAGGGCAACAAGCCCAACATTCGACTTGCGTGCAAGCATGCAAAATGGGCTGCGAGCGGCCATAGCCTGTTTCTGAACCACACCAGCCACCACCACAATCCTAAGAGTCGCATTGATCTGCCGACTATGCTGGATCATTTCCTAAACAAAACTTCCGGTATTGATGACCGAGTCTACAAGAATTGCTCTGTCTATTGCTTGAATTTTACACTCGATAAGACCCCACCTTTCCAGCTGGAGTCTGTAGATCCAGACCACATTTTGAAGTAGCCGAGGTGCTCGGACTCTCTTCTGCAACTTATCCGCTAGACGCTCGATTGCAAGGAAGAATATTTCATGCTCATTCATAAATGGTACAGCTCAGGCATATGTATTGCTCGAAATTAATATAATCACCGTATATCAAACATTGCAACAAGTTTGTGTGGGCTGGATAATTCGCTGCAGTTACCAATTGCAGCCAATCCCTTAGAAGTAGGTTGCACTAAGTGGCACTGTTTCCACGATCGTGCCAGCATGAGTCTGTAAGTATCCGTGACTCTTGCTACGTATATCTAGAACAGCACCCAAAAACTGCAATGGACATGAACGAAAGGGAGAATTTACAGGCCAATTATGGGCCATTCTTGTATCTGAGTCGACATAACCTTCGTTGGTCACTTGGTCCTCTGGGATCTCTCGATAGCTATCAGTCACCAACCCGAGGAATTGGCGAAAGCTTTCGTAGATAGAGAACGATTCGAAGTAAAGAGTGCCAGCGAATAGACCCAAATCCTGAGCGGTAGCTTGAGGCTGACGGGGCATTGTAAGACCGAGGCCTAATTGTAGGAAATCCAGAGAGTCGAACGACCGCATGATTTTTGTTGTTTTTGGAGTGTAAATGAGCAGTCTTGTCTTCTGCGAGGACCGGATGAGGTGGAAGAGCTCGTTGACT
Organism: Aspergillus homomorphus CBS 101889; assembly: GCF_003184865.1. Classification (NCBI taxonomy): domain Eukaryota; kingdom Fungi; phylum Ascomycota; class Eurotiomycetes; order Eurotiales; family Aspergillaceae; genus Aspergillus; species Aspergillus homomorphus. Next base: position 53,416 of record NW_020291973.1, on the reverse strand, counting down.
TCGTACTGACTCAGAAGGAGCAGTTCCTGGTTGTACGCATTCGCAAGAACCCAGTGAGCGGGCTTAAGAAAATCATCGGTACAAGCTTGTTCTCTTTGCTTTACAGTGCAAGTAAAGTCCTCTGTCGCGAAGAGACGAGGGGCTAGTGAAGTCGGAAAGTCAAACTGGCCCGCCGAAGTTTGCCGAAAGATCTCAAATGCTGGTCGAACTGCAGTGGAACTGCTTTCAGGCAAAGTGCCATGGGTTACGAGGTAACGAACGTCGTCATGGACACGGTGAAGTGCTGCAGGAAGCCCGGGAGGTCGACAACTCTGCTGCTCTCTCTGAACTTCGTGGCTAATTTGACGCTCATGTTCCTCGTGCAACCCAGGCCCCTGTTGCATACCTCGACCTGAGTTCCCCCAAACATTCAAGAGTTTTTGTATTGCAGAATTACTCGTATCCAGCTTTTCGTCAACAGACGAAGCCTCGGGTTTGTTCCATGGGGCGTATAATTGAGACAAGGTCCGGGCCTCAGGTTCTTGCATATGCCGAATGGCCTCTTGCGGGGGGCTTTCCGCTCGCAACAACTTATCCCATGCTATTTGACGCTTGTGATATTGTAGCCCTTGAGATGCCCAGAGCGGGGCCAAACTTTTGAAAACATTGCATGTCTGGACTAGGGCCCATCGAACCACGTCGAGTGAAGTGATGGCTGTGCCCTGCGATGACATATTGCGACTCACACAAGGTGGAATAACAAACGTCACGGATTGCCCTTGACCTATTCCTCGCATCCTGTTGCATGCTGTGAAACTCTTTGTCAGTCATGATCACGAACGAAAATGATATAAGCGGATCCTCTAGGTCACACGTACCTTGTACTAGTCTATCTTTGGCTAAGCGAGGACCCAATGTCACCGCGGCCCTATAATGCGAGGGAAGCTTCAGATCTACACCGCGAGAATGTTGCTGATCGAGAAACACTAGGCATTTCGCCATGTGTTGTCGAAATGGGGACGATACTAGTCTCTCGACGTGTCCTCCACGATCAAGCACAACCACCTCATCAGACTCATCAAAAAAGATGGCGGCCTCCACATTAGCGGATGCAGTTGTAGAAAGCCACCGTTGCGCAACGCTTCTGTTGCTCAGTTCGAGAATCTGCGCCCCCACGTCTATGATGACCTGAATCGGGGGATCCTGCCGGGAAATGAGATCGAGGAGCTGCTCCGCCTGAAGTTGACAGCCTTGCGTATCCTGTGCTAGAATACACCGCTTGTTCTCCTCGCGTAAAAGGTGGCCCAAGACCATCGCATTGGTATGCAGGAGTTCCGGTAGATCATGCTGCGGCGCAGAATGTGGAAGAAGGAACCGGTTATCATTAGTCCCGCTGAAGCCAGTGGTAAGTGGCCGGTCAGACTTTGAGGGCAGATCCCACGCAGAAGTGCATAGCTTGTGAGGAAATTCTTTCGCCTCCCTTGGAAATACAACTCGCGAAAGATAGAAGTCGATGAGTCCTTTCTGATGCTGCAGATGAGGGTAGAGAATTTTCAAAAAAGCCCCTGTGTCTTCCAGGTTAACACTGGTTAGCGCTCGGAGCTCCTCAGGTAGAGTGGATACATCTCTACGGATCCAGTCTTGGTACGCAGCCTCAGGGTCATTCTCCTTCCCTAGCAGGGTGAAGCAATGCCGAACTTGCTCAACACTGAGGCCGTGGTAGTAGTAGCTCAAGCACGTCAGAATGATTGCCACGTCTGGATGGCCAAACTCTGCGTGCTCGGATGGAACTCCCTTCGCCCGGAACGGCACTGCCATCATGCATCGGCTCGGAGAAAGGCCGTAGTCCACAAGCCACCTCTTTGCTGCTAGGGCGAACCCGAGAATGCCGTGGGCGAGGAAGCCACGCAGAGCCAGCAATTTGCGCAAGACATTCCCCTGCCCAAAAGTGTCTCGGGGGACCTGCACCTCCAGCGGCGTCAGGTCAGGGAACCGGATAAAATTGAATGCGCGATGACGGATATGGCGGGCCCAGAGATGCAGCGGTAGTCCGGGTAGACCTTGTTCGTTGATAGACGTTAGAACCATGTCTACCAAGACATTTACCGCGTCGGCATTCAGAAAGTGGAAAACAGGGTACCGAGCACCATGGTACTCAAAATTAATACTGGCCGGGTCCTGGACATGGAGTTCTCTCGCTTGCTGTTCCACCACCGACAGCAAGCCCTGCACGATTTGCCAGCGATCACTATGCCCATCCAGGGACTGTTGATTTCCGACAGTGTACACTAACTGAAATTTGGGGTCGAGAATCTCGTCGCTCTCGTCAATGATATTCCGGCAATTATCTTGCAGCCACGCCTCTAATGCGATCGCTTTCTGGGCTAGGTTTGGCTTCCGGTACACCAGGTCTAGCCCTACTAAACGAAACGATAGAATATGTTCCGGCAGCGCGATCAAGACTCCTTGATTCTTTTGACATTGCTCGTAAATCATCCTTAAAGCTTTGATCATCTTTTTATCGAGAGGGGTATCCCTCGAAAAAGGCACATGATAGATGGGTCGACCCAGTATCCTGCCCAGTAGCTGAGTGAGTATATCTAAGCTTTGCCGAAAGAGGGGTTTGAGGACAATGATTTGTGGTACTTGGGAGCCGTCTGCTAGTACCATCGCGACCATAGGAGTAATCACGCTGGTCTTTCCTTCGCCCATATTCAACTGCAGAACGGAGTTTCCAGGCGGGTCAGGGCAGATGATCCGCTGTGCAACCTCGGCTTGGCAGGCACGAATGGTGATGTTATTCTCAATCTCAAGTAGAAGCCATTCCGGTCTTGTCGCAGCATCCCATCCTTCACACTCCGCAGCCTCGGCTTCCTTGAAAAAGCCGTCGATATCGACCCGGTCGTAGAAGAGTAGAAGACGTCTGCAGCGACGTAAAGTTGCGACACACTTAGCGAAGCTTAGTATTGGAGTCTTCCACAACTCTGGAACTCGCTGCCATTGATTAGCCACGAGGAGTGACAAGATAGAGAGCACATTGATTTGTGGCCAGAGTAGGCCACTCGCGATCTTTTCTGTGGCTCTATTGGTAGCGCTCAATGCTCGATAAAGACAATTCCAGAGGTCCTCTGTCTGTCGTTCGAGCATATGACATTCACACTCAAGGACATCGCGCGGCACAGGTAGCGACGTAGGTAAACATGGCAAATCGCTTATTTCTAAGGCGTCGAGGCTCTCCTGAAGGCCGTCCCCATATTCCCGATAGTCTGGATCGACATTGTTACGAAATTCAGACACAAGGGCAAGGAGCTTCGAAGTTGTCGCGCTTCTGTGCCGCGTGGGAAGGCGATGCCTGGAAAATTTCAGAGGAGGTGGCTGTGGAATAGGCACGGTAGTCATGATATCACGTGACTGTATTAGGCCCAGTAGCGAGGGTGGGCAATATGTTGTTCTGGCGGAATTAAGATGAAGCGGCGCTGGCGGAACGTTCCGAACAGGCCCCAGTGGTTCGGTTCCACTCGTATTTAGCCGAGCCTGGACCTCTCGAAGGAATCGCAGGAAGGTGCGATTTTGGTACCACTGGGTACACAGCAAAGCACAAGCCTTTGAGGCGCCTTCGTAGTCTAGTTGGGAACAACCCTGGAGCTGAGGCCTTTCGCACGGCCATTGCTCCATGACGTGATCCCGGCATTGAGTCAAGTATATCTCCTTTTCCAGACTATACCTTTCTCGGTCCTCCTGAATCTCTTTCCCTCCTGTTTTTGACAGATTTGACAAAGGCGAACAGTTTTGGAATGGAGCGTAATGGGAGCTGACAAGAGCTGTAATTTCGGATGGAACAGGCTCTTCTCCTCGCTGCAAGTTGAGCACGGGTCCCCGTTCCCCGTAGCCCGGCACCGGAAGATCAGCAAATTGACCCGAAAATGCAACCGAAAGTAACGGTCGCAGGTTGGACAGTTGCTCGTCTCCTTTGAAAGCAATTATACAGAAGAGAGACATGAGGCTGTATGAGCTCTGTCGCCGATCCGGCGACCGGCACAGCTCATACAGAGCGCCCCATGCGTCTCCGAATGACAATTCCAGTAGCTCATTATAATTAAGGTCAGCAACACGCATGGCAGCAAGCTGCACGTGTTTCCATGAGCTCACTGTCGAATACAGTTCTGAACATTGCGGTACCCATTTCGGCCAGTCACGAATTAGAGTCGCCACCTCATAGACACGGCCGCTTCGTTCACTCCCGCTGCCGCGGTCGCGCGCCGAATACGGCGACGGCGTCGGTGCGGAGCGCACTATGCTGCCCCCGAATTCAGCAGGGTAGAACTGCGCGTTGCGGAAACGGGCCCTCTCAATCAAATGTGGCTCACCCCGATCCTGGTAGCAATTCACGTATGCCTCCTGATCCTCCGTGCTGACATTATGCAACATAGAGAATGACTGAGCATGGTCGGCGATCATTTGAACGAGGGCCCGGAAGTCGTCGTGCTGTGCCAGTTCCCCGAGATCGCTATTCCACTCGACTGACTGCATGGTCTTCAGATGACTTGGATAATACGTTCGTCGTGGCGTCAATGCTGCCAGACGCCCCAGCAGCTTGATGCTCTCTTTTTCGAGGGGCAAAGGTGACCGCAACCTCGCCTGCCGCAAGATTCGAAGGGCTTCGGCGGTTCCCGGTCGCTGGATAGAGGGATCCGCGAGAACAAAGCCGGTGAGCGCATGCATATAAGCCTGGTAGAGTATTCCCAGCATATCAGATGGGCCTCGAAGTTCCTGCATATCTCGATCCAAAAAGTACTGGAAATATCGGATGCGACGCTCCTCTGGTGGCTCAATTTGGACGACACTATGATGTCTCGCCTTCCACAGTTGAGCGTCCCCAAACGGTATCAATACCGATCGTTGGCTCTTTTCCTTGATGTCTTGTAGAACCAATTTGTTCTTGAGGCCATAAAAACATCCGATATCCTGGTCCCTGTCGACGATGGCATGCAACTCAGGAGATTCTAACAGACCGTCTCCATTGACGAGAAACCGCAGCCGTAATCTAATCATATCGACTACGACGATGCCCTCTGAATTTTGATACACAATCATATGATCTGGCCTATCCAATGCCGCCAGTAAATTGGACAGTTGGCTGAAAAGTTGGCTATGGACGCCAATCATCGTGCAACGAGGTCGCACCATGACGGCCGGTTCTGCATCCGTGAAGTTGGTCGAAAGACGCCAATTACGCTGATCAGGCTGCCATGCCTGCGCGAGTGGACGGAATTCCAGCGTTTCATCTTCCAGGTTGAGCCAGTGTGCGTAATCTGTGAGCAGACACTGGGGAAAGTCTCCCTGAAGCCAGTCGTGCGGAATAAATTTGAGCACTTGACCGGCCTTCTCAGCCTTGACAAGAAGACGATCTTCTTCCTGTCCAAAATGAACCTATTGACCACAATGAGCTTCTTGCATCACAAGCAGTCTCCTGCCAGAAAAGAAAGGATTACCTGATAGCCTTCAAATGGTCGCGCGGACATGAATCTACATCCAGGCAAATTTGATGGGACGACAATGAGTGTTCGCTGGAGTGATTAGCGGAATTGTACTGAAGAGTTAGATTCTATATCCTTGCTTACCAAGCCAAAAATTCGCTTGTAGGATGGGTCTTGCCTGTAACTCTCGGGGAGACGGCCGGGCGGCGAATTATCGACGAGGAGCTCCCCACTCAGCAGATCATACCGTACCTGCCGCTTCTGTCGCGTTCCATCCGGCGCTACCTGATTGACCGCCCATCGGGTCAAATTGCCGTTCCCGAAGCTCCAGGTGTTAGTTATTGCCAGGTTAGGCACACTATTTCTGACTGCCTGATTGAATCCTGAGGCATCCTGCTGAACCAGCTGACGGGTACGTGTCTCCACATGATGGAGGATTCTGGAGGTCCGCACCCACCCGGCAGCCGCCGGCATCTTACACCTCAGCTCTGGTGGAGTGTTCTCAAAGACAACGATGGAGGCGCGGGTTAGATGGAAAAGATCTTCGGAGCTGCGTAGGATGGTCGTCACATGGTCTGACTCCACGGCATATGTGAGCTGACAAATGCCTCCAACTCGAACAAGTAGTTCCTGATGCGCTTCACTCTGCACGCCAAAATGCGAATCCAGCGCATTGATCAGATTCTCAATCCATCGTATCGTGACCCGTCGACCGCGACGTATGAATGCGGCAGCTCGTTCGACCACCGAACCTGCCCTTGACAAATTGAGCGTGCGGAGACCGAGGACGATCAGCGTTTGGAGAGTCTGATGCTCATTCCAGTTGGCTTCAATAGAGTCGAGGCGGTGTTCCAACGTCTCCAAAAGACGCTCGCTGAAAGATACGTCCTCGAAGACGCGGTGGGCTTCTCTCAACTCCGTCCTGTCGCCGGGAGTGCCTAACTCCCATGCCGCCTGGCGGATCAGAATGCCGACTGACTCTTGATTTAGCGAAAGAGCAGGAGACGCGAGCTCACGTAATATGTTGAGCCACTGTACGCGTTCACCCGCTCGTAAGCAGCCGAATGCGATAAATTCATGTAGGCTCAGCGTGGGGTGACAGTGGGCTTGATCCGCGAGTACCTCGTTCTGGGTATGTCGAAAAGAATCCACCGCATATTGGAGATGGGAATAGGATCCTTGAGGAAGCTCCAATGTGCACAATGGCTTGAGTGTTGAAGATTTGGCCTGGTCGGTAACCCAGCTATTGCAGTCACTGGCACTGTCTAGGAGCTTGAATTGGAGCGGATTTGGGAGGTTGATCTTCTCAAAGTCCACCGGAAAGGGCTGAGGATTGTAATGGGTCCGTCGCCATGACTTCGTCTTGGAACCTAGAGTGAGGCGCTGGCCCCACTGCACGGCAAAATCGTGGGTTTCGCCATAGTTCAGCAGATTCTGCTCCATGTCCTGGGCCCTTTTAACCTCCCGTCGCCCAAAGTCCTGAAGGATTTTCCAGGTGAGATCGCGCCATGCCACGAACCAATGAGGGCAGGCTAGTTCAAAAAGAACAGTCTTAATTGTGCTTTCATTCTCCGGAAGAGGCCACTCATAGATATCGATGAGGATGCTTGATGCCTGGTTTATGAACGAGCATTTCCTACACGTAGACACGCAGTTGTAGCGTCCTCGCGAGTTCAGCTCCATCTCATGTTCGAGCTGTCCAGCTTGGTATTGTAGCATATGGTATCGACTTGATTTTGATTCCCATTCGCGTCTTTTCTCGTGCACTTTGCCCTCGGCGTATTGCTCAATATCCTGTCGCAATTGCGCAAGTCTTCCCGAGGATTCGTAATATGAGACCGCAAAGTTCTCGGATTCAGGGTTGCGGAATATGGACCCACGGTTCTGGTCCCGATGCCGAGCTCGGATATAATTCTCAATTTTTTGGGCTCTGCGCATCTGACCACGCTGGGGTAACAGCAATGGCTCGAGAAATTCGGCCGGGATTTCAGGTGAATAATCCTTCAAAAGCGGGCACAACACGGTGCACATGCGGTCGATGGTGACCCACAATTCTAACTGGGTCAGTCGCATAGTTGACACTGCCACAGGGTTACCCGCAAACAGTTGAGACCCATATCTGTCATACTGGCCGAATCGATCCGCTAACACAGATATGAGGTCCTCTGATAGAGGCACCGACTCAGCCCAGCCACCCATATCATATTCAACCCATCGGTCAAAGTCCAGAATAGACAAGAGGTCATCTTGTCTTGGGATGGGAAGGCCCCGACTATCACGGGAGTCTCGAATCTGACCGTGGCCATCAAATTGTGAAGTCACTTCTTCTGCAAGGCCTGAGGATAATGCTGCTGCAAGATAGGTAGATGATTGAGGGAGAGTCAACTGCAGGTCTTGTTGGGTACATACGATATTGTGCGGGATAGCGACTGAATCATTTCTTCGGATTGTCATCTGAACTTTCGCCAATCTGGTCTTAAGGGCTATGTCCGCCGAGAGTACATGCTGCGCCACAAAATCATAGACGCCACTATCGAGCTTGGTGATTCGACGGGCCATTTTAGCGCGAATGATCTGTAGCTGATCAGCAGAGAGGGCTGCTGGCATGTGATTGGCTTTTATCGCGATTTCGGCAATGAGGTAGAGCATGAAATTCTTATATTGAGTCTGCCCCTTGATATCTGTGAAAGTGCGTCGAAGGACAGTTTGCAGTGCCACACGCATCACAAACCAAAGAGGAGACCGCCTCCAAGGATGTTTACTGGACCTCCAGTTGACTTCATCCTGCATGTGCTTCTCGAAGCATGGCCAGCTGTTATGATTACCGTGTGCCAGAAGCTGGATCATTATGTTTTCAGTAACCATTCCAGGATGGACAGTATCGCGCAGCTCCAGAGCCTGAACTCCGGCTTTCCTGGTAGTAGGAACCATCTTGTTCACAGTCTCAATGAAGAGGCGACTAATCTGTCCTGCTAACCAAGAGCAAAAGTCCGGTTTTTCAGTCATGGCTGCTGGAATTTCCACGCTCTGACCAGGGAATTGACGGAGCAGACTCCCAGGCGCGCGTAGCACATCTGCCGCTCGGGGAGACGCTTCAAACGCATCAAAAATCAATCTGTCACGATCCCGGTCAAAGTAGGCTAGAAAGCCACAATTCTGAGCGCGGATATAGAGCGCTACAGCCCCTGAAATGATGTCAGTCAAATCCTGTACACGATGGGTGACAAATATACCATGTTTTCGTAGATCAGACAAGATACAGGTCAAGGTGTCTTCACACACAGTCTCATGCTTATCAATCTCCTTCCAATGCTCTAGCATGTTGATAACAGTGTTCCAGGGTCCTGTAAATTCTGGCGGACAAGCTTGAACGAATCCTTCTAGGGCTTCAAGAGCCACCTGATACAAGCTTTGCTCCATGGGGCCCTCCAGATCGTTGACCTCTGTATCATTGTGTTGAGGTAGCATTGACGGATGAACGACATGATTGAAGATAAACTTCAACTCGCGCGCGAACATTTTGATAAAACTAACAGGAGGTGAAATATGAACAATAATAATTATTTCTATAGCTTTTTCCAATATGTGTTCTGTCTGTTGCTGCTCTTAGGGCTTTTTTTCGGTATCAGCTATGGCGAGTTAATTTTAAAAGATGATCTTAAATCGTAAGTGATTGATGTGACTAGCATTACCTTCTGCAGATTATAATCGTGCTTTCCATCGTCAGTATCATAAAGAACTATTCTTATGCCATTGTCAATGCACAAACTTCAACTACTGAACCGTCCAAGGCAGTATAAGGTGAGTTCTACCATTGCAAGCTCAGCATTATTTAGACCGGTCTAGACCGATAACGTATGAAGTAACATTTTGTTCAATTCTCGCAACGATTTGTCTCCACAAATGACGACCAGACACAGAATATACGCAGAGAATAACATGCGTGACTCAACCTTTAAATTGCTTCCATTCTTGTCATCTTAAGGCGTACCGATTTGTTGCGCGTACGGTACATAAACAGAAGACAATATATCACGAAGTGTTGTGGCAAGGATCTTCCTCAAGGCAGGATCTGATTCATGCCAGATCCTACTGGGATGAAAGCCAGCCACCATGCGAACCTGGTGATGAACAATCTGCTCGACTCGGGATTTTCTGCCCATTGCCTCATCCATAGAGGAGCATAGGCGTTGAGCAACCGGATGATTCACGTTCCCAAGAAAAGGATGTTTTCCCACCGCGGATTGGTTGGTAGCACACTGCAAGACGATGACTGTGGCGGGTTGCAGTACCTCTAGGTATTGAGTTGTTAAGTCGTACGCGTCATATATCGCTTGCAAAACTTCTTTTGAGTGTCCACTTTGAGCTCTAGTCTGCGCCCATTGGTCGCTGATCATTGGACATAAGTCCAAGATGGGAACGTCATCGATGTTCAGGCCAATGTCTTCGAGGATGTCTCGAATGATCTTCAAAGCAGAATTTTGCGTGAACATGTCATAGAAATCTTTGGTGTGGTTGTTGCATGGATTCTGCAGTATAATCACAGGCATGTGGCAATATCCAGCTGCTAATCGAATGTGATTCTTATAACAGTTGGTATTCAAGGAGTAACGTCTCTGAAACTCTCTGGCTTTTGCAAACAACAATTCATCGGTGCCGAGCCGAAACCATTGCCTCATGATCGTTTGCGGGTTGCCGTTAGCTGAGATATTACGCGTAGCGCTGTAACGATCCATGCTGTTGGATTCTTTATAATGAAAGGACTATAGAAATCTTCACATGAGTGAGAAAATCGTAGACCTCAAATATTGTTCTCCAACAGTGAGCGTATTGCTTCGGATGGGAATAACGATGTATTTCGTTGCATTGATCTATTCAAGAGAAGAGGAAACTCGCATTTCTTAAGAAATGTTTCAGTGCCGTGGATTACAGTGCCTAGGCTCGCTGAGGGATATCTTCGTGTTTGTCGTTGTGGTGAGCTCTTATCCGAACAAGCGTCCAGCTTCTCAATAGGCCCACCGTAAACTCATCTTGCTGCCAACATTAACATCCAGTGAGCTTGTTGTCGGGTGACCGGAGCTCATTCGAGTTACCGACTGCGACCCTGCTGATAAGGCTTGTTGCAACCCCGAAGACTGGGCTAGACCTCGGTTACATCATTCATTGACCATGAAGTGGCCAAACCGGCACAATAAAAACCGGCGTAATAACACCTTGTGAACTCATAGAAACTGTCCCAATCTGGAGCCGAACATTCCTTTCTTATGTACGGTAATATCTTTTCACATATTGAACAACTGCTTGACGAGTACCATCAATTCTTGTAACCCTGTAACTACAAGACGACAATGCGTTTGGGGAGATTTTCTTTCTCTTTCCGATCGCTACACTGAACCGGAGGATGCCGCGACCTGAAGAAAGTATAATGTACAATGCAACACAAACAGAAGATCTAGATCATGCGTGACCGGTCCATGAATGGACATTAGTACATTTCTACGAGAAGCCAAATTTCGCCTTCATTTTGCCAGATTATGCTGATGCTACTGTTAAATTGAATCTGCTGCATGGTTCAACATTGAGTTCGAGGCCAAGAACCAATAAAAACCCATTAAATCTTATGTTTTACTTAAAACTTCGTATGCTCAAAGTTGTAGGTGGGTAGAAAGTCACATTATTCATTGATTGAGTATCTTAAGTACAAACAATCTGTCACCGTATTCACTTCTATAATGATGCTTCGCGGCTCTTTCATAAATGACTGATCCACATCCTGGACTAACTGAACATCAGCCGCAGGTTGTTGTTTTGTCTCAGAGTGTATAAATCCTGGAAGATCGACAATGATCAAGTGCGGTCTGTCGAGCCCTGACACCTCGACCCGTAGAAGATCATTTGAAAATACTTTCCCATTTGTGGATATGCCCATTGCAGCTCTAGCACTATCGATCAGTCGAGGAAGCCCATCGAATCCATCAAGCTGTTCACAAAAGCTCCCCGATGACTGTTGTTCTGCCTCGCTGCGCGATTGGTGAGGTACGATAGACAATCTAACTCCAACACTAGAATTTTTGCGGAGCACAAGCTCTGTCGGAAATCCGGTACAGATGTTGCCTTTAATAGGAAAAGAAACTCCAGAAATTGCTTCGAGTACAGAGCTCTTTCCAGATGACTGGTCACCGCTAAACAATGATTTGCGGCAGAGACACATCATGGCTAATGCCCTGGGATCGAAGAGTGTCAATAGAGTTTAAAGAGTTCCAAATGTTCATCAGTGCAAAGGCTATCCAAAGCTTTTGATAGGAGTTCTCTGAGAACCATGTTGCAAGAAAGCAAAGGGCCCGGATAGACCCTTCGTAAGATGAGGATACTAGAAAACAAGACTGAGACTGTTAAGTAACAAGGCCATACATAGTATCCCCATAGTCAAATATAGCCTGCGCCGACCAGGTATAAATTTTTTAAATTATGCATACAAATTCTAAGTATTAATGTAATGCCGTGCTTCTTGTCTTTGTCTAGATTTTTTGTTCTAGACGAGCCTATTTGAAGTTGCGCCGAGGAGTCAAGGATCATGGCATGCGCGAGGGCTTTCTGCTGTCGACCAATGAAAGGTCCCACCCGGACCGACAGAGAACCAAAATTACAAAGTTGATCATTGATGTTAGCAGTGTTCTCTCCCACAAGTCGTTTCTGTCTGTAGGGCGAAGATGAAATAATTATCTAGACTCATACTGGGATAGTATGGCTGTACTATGAACTCCAAGCAGTACGAGCGGTATATCGGTGCTCATATATAATTTAAACGGCTCGAGTTCCACGCAGAGCCAGAGCATTCTTCGTTGAGCATTTTACAGTCCCTATCTTTTGACATTGCACCAACGTAAAGAATCTATAACTCATAGCAGCATCAATATTCCTCTACATTTTCCTACGAGGTTGTCGTGGGTCTGGGTGAACAATTAATGAGTAGGTCACGGCCTCATTAGTCTTATCTACCCATCCATTATTGTCTCGCCGACTAAATAGTTCGTAGTGTAAGGTGAGCCTCGAGTGAATCTCTGGAGTAATGTCCGAAGATATATATGACTCTTTGGAAGTAAGCCATAGAGTTTTCGAATGTAGATTAATGGTGCACTAGTGTCTTGTGAATTTGACGGGGGTGCTCGTCTATCTTGCGGTCTCACATTCTTATTCCTATTGTGTTATGGTTTCCCATCGGATAAAACCACATCTGTGGGATACCAATTGCTGAAAGGAGTGTTTCTTGTCGCTTACTGCTCCCTTTGCCAGGCGTCTGCCGTCTCGTTCCCCGGTTCGTGACCCCGTCGAAAGTGGAAGGAATCCCGTGAGTTCTAACCTCGCTTGCCTTTTGATCAATAGCCAAATTATCCGCTGCAATTAGCAATTTCGCGCGTTCATAACTGCTTGAAGGACCGATAAGCTGTTGCTTAAAGCTGCTCTACTGGCTTACCAGACAGAACCCACAGCACTCGTACGCTTCAGTAAGATGCAAGAAATTACGCCACAATATCGAATCTTCACGTGATGATATTGACATGTGACCTCCAGAGTTGCTATGTCTCCCTTGAATCACGCCTATCATTTAACGAGGTTGACTACTGCAGATGAGACCCGCATCAGCCTTACCCCTGCCAGCTGACATAGGCTTACTCAACAATATGGGGAGAAACCGAGTTGGAAATCAGCATAAGCAATCTCCACACGCTCAGTCGTCAAATGAGCCAAGACGTGTTGCAAAGGCAAAGCGCAAGAGCCGGCGCAACCGCCAGAGATGACGGCGCAATCGACGAGCAAAGCGACAGCTGTTAGGAAGTCGCGCAGATAACGACATGCGTGAGACAAAATCCTTGTGTTTCGAGCTCGAGTTGAACAACGAACAAGGTACTTTAATCGGCCTTATCTTGAATGGTCAGAATATTTTTTATACCGGAGCTGCGGGATGCGGTAAAAGTACAGTTCTCAAAGCATTTGTCCGAAAACTTCAAGGAAACAAGAAAAGAGTAGAAGTTATTGCTCCTACTGGAAGAGCAGCGTTGGAAGTTAACGGATGTACATTTTGGACCTATGCTGGCTGGACACCGAACCATATGAAGCGGCCACTGGCAAAAATCAAACACAATGCCCGAATGAGAATACGACTCTCGGACACTGATGTCTTAGTCCTTGATGAGGTCAGCATGGTCGAGAATCACCATTTCGAGCGTCTGAATGTTATTATGAAGGAAGCAAGACAGTCAGACAAACCATTCGGTGGAGTTCAACTTATTGTTACTGGTGACTTTTGCCAGCTGCCACCAGTCAAACCTTTCAAGTACTGTCTACAATGCGGTCAAGAGATGATCAAGGAGATGAATGATTTCATTCACAGGTGCCTTGAACATGGGGACCATTTGGATGAGGACAAATGGGCCTTTCGGAGCGAAGCCTGGAATCATTGCAACTTTTCCCACGTTTACTTGAGAACGATCTACAGGCAGAAAGAAAAAGTCTTCACAGATTTGCTAGAGAAGTTCCGACTGGGTAGGGATCTTAATGAGGAGGATATACATGTGCTGCTCAACCACAACACAAATGTCGAATCTGCCGTAAGGCTTTTCCCGACGCGAGAAGAGGTACGCCGAGTTAACCGGACTGAATTCAATCGGCTACCGACGGAAAAAAGGATATTTAATGCCTGCGATTCTTTCGAACCTAGTTTGAAGTGCGATGTTCTGACGTTCGAGAAATACAATCAGCGGGAACCCGATGGGTCTTTGCAGGAATTGCGGGATCACAGATTTGAGTCCTTCACCGAGATCAAGGAAGGTATGCAGGTGATCCTTCTGGTCAACCTCGATATCGGTGCTGGTCTCGTCAATGGGAGTCAAGGAAAAGTTGTGGGTTGGGAGAGTTTTGAGTCCTATAACTCACGTCATCTTACAAGCGACCGCTCCAACGACATGAAGCAAGATTGCCATGCCGAGCAGGACGTGGTGATTGCCTTTCAAGTTACCGAGCATAGAATGCACCAAGAGCAAAATATCCGAGCTTTCATGCAGAAGGCTACTAGAAAGGAATGGCCGATTGTTCTTTTTGAAAATGGTCTTAAGCGGACTATCATCGCTTTCTGTTATGTCAATGAGATTGGCAATGAGGAGCCCAGGAGCTTGCTTTCGCGGACCCAGATCCCTTTGCTAGCGGCCTGGGCGATCTCAATCCACAAGAGCCAGGGAATGACATTGAATAAGGTGATCGTTGACCTCAGCAAGAGCTTTGAGGAGGGCCAGATGTATGTTGCTCTTTCGAGAGCCAGCTCATTAGCGGGTTTGAAAGTGACTAATCTTGGTAACTGGCGGCCAAGAGGGAATGAATAAGTCAAGCGGTTTTTGTGCGAGAAATTTGGTATTCGATGAAAATATCACCGTCAACTCTTTGGATTAATTGCTGCATTCATGTAAATGAATAATACCCCGTGCTCATACAGCTGATGATATTATTTTCATATGCTAGTCCTTCGCCTTAGGCGATGAGCAGGATACCACAATACATGTTTTGCCAATACGTCTCTTTATCGTAGACTATACTTTCCTGATGTCAGGAACGATTGATAAACGGCCCGTGGCCCGAATCTTCTGAGTTGAACATGGCCTGGATGGCTTATGACACATATTGTGATAGACGTATCAATCCGCACCATGACAGCTCATCATGGACCTGTTCTGCCTCCCGAGAAAACAAAATCTGCAAGAGAAAAGCCGACAAGTCCTTTTGATATTATAGAGAGTGAAAGAGAATTTTCAAGAAGTCCAAATGCCTTATAGATTGACGCCAGACTTTCTGGGCTTGATTTTGCATCGGGGTTGTGCCGGGTACACCGTACATCATTGATTGGCTTTGTGCAAATTTGCCCATGGGCGACGGTTGCTATAACTTATAATCAAGGAGTCGGTGAAAGTGATTTCCCAAGAAGGTCTCATCCGACCGCCCACCAACACAATTGGGAGAACGGTCGATCACTGTATTGAGTGATGAAGCTCGCTAGCACCTTTTAACCTTGAATTTGAGGAACACAGGTATCTTGCTACTGTCGTAGCAATTGCCACTATCAGTGAATCTCGCACCCTGAGACCATCAGTGGAGATAATAGACGCAGCTCTACCATCTGACTTGTGGTTCTTTACATTTCCTACGTAATATCTACTTCAAGGCATTAGCACGAATTCGAATTCACTCTGTAATGGGCTCTTCATTGGTATTGCTCATTGTTCTGTTGAAGAGGATAGAGCTTCAATCCTTTAACCTTTCCCAGGAACCCGTTGACCTTTCGACCTAAAAAGTCCACTTCCAATTCAAGAGGGCATGCTTTGCCAGCGCCACAGCCGTGTCTCAAGTTAGTCTTCACACGGGAGATACGCATGGCAATGGTCTCCGCAGAACAGATTCGGAACGGCTGCACAGAAGGCCAGAGCTCAAGCTTCCTCAAAGCTGAGAAATACTCCGCTACGCGGTAGTCACCGGTGCAATGCTTAACGGAGAGCTGATCGTTACGGCAAGAATGACACTTTCTCGCTCCAATGGGATGAGTCTTTCCACAGCACGCACATACCAATCCGTCCATCTCATAGCCCCGTTGGTTGTTCCTCAGAGCTTCTTCAATGGACTGCAGCTCGTAAGTCATTTTCTGTAGCAGCTCCTCGATGCGATCCGATAAATCGTCTGTATATGCGATTAGATTATTGGCTTTGAATTGTCCAAAATATAGAAAGGGTCGTACTCCAAGCAGCGGCAGGTAATAGCTTCAGAAGGTCATTCTCTTGCCATTGAGTGCCGAATTCAAGTGAGAGCTGAGTTTGAGCATTTGCGGACAGGCGGCAAAATTGATCTTCATCGCGGAAAAAGTGTGCAGCAAGAAGAAGAAGACCGTTCTCCTCAGCCGTTCTAATGGTTTGACAGTCATGGAACCACTTGAAGACCCATGGTCTAAGGGCCCTATTGCAGTCATACTTGTCGCAGAGGACAGCCAAACGAGCAAGCATCTCCGCATTCATCTGATTCTCTTCTTCCTGATAATGGAGAACCTTAAGCATAGTCTCCATGCATTCTGAATCGTCATCGTGAAGTGTAATTATGGGGCAATGAGACTCTGTCATCTGCATTCCCTCGCGAAATTTTGGGCTCAGTAATTTCCTGAATACTGGCGATGCGAGGCGAAGGACCTTGGAGGATACGAGGAACTGTCGTATGTCCCTACCTTCAATGGCTAAAATAAGATCCCCCTCTGAATCAAATGACTCAAGGTTCGGCTGCTTGTGAGGCGTTGAATCGTCAAATTCTTCGACTGACATTCTGCAATCCTTAGATAGTCTGCTACTTGCACATCGAGGTATAAACGCAAAGTGCTTGTATCCTTGATAATACTTAGATACATGGTGGGTGATATATGTTGCCGTAACTTATGCTTGTCATGCTTACGTCACAGGCAAGAATGACCCCGCATCACTGTCGATACGAAGGGCGGGCGCAGAAGGTAGCGATGATCCAAGCACAAGCTCTTTCATCGTCCACCAGGTTCTCACACGTGAAAATTCTTTATGGTTAAGGTAGACCCAAGATCGTTGCTTATCATTTTTGGTGTTTCTTGAGTTTTCGTATAATTCTCGAGTCGAAACGTGGAGTCGAGCAACGAAACTCCAACCCGATCTTCTCTTTTTTTGCAAATCTCGCTATCGAAATCCTGCTAAGCTTATCCAATGCCATTTTTCTTGAGCCTAGAAAGCCGAATGTAGAAATCAAACGAGAACTGGTGTAACCACGAGACAGTACATACAACACAATGACCGCCAACTCACAGAGGAGCGGTGCGGCAGTGGATTCAGAATGAATTTTCTTTACTATTTTGAGCCCGAAAGTGATGATTATTAACTGCTGTCCTACTCTCAGATTCAGGATGACAAGTTCATGATTACAAACCTATCGGCCACTTTGTGGCACGCCAGCACAGAGATGTTTACGATGCGAGACCCTTCCCCGCCCGTACTACTTCCAGAGGTGCTAGCTAGCGCTGGTACTTTACATGCTTGGGCGAGCAAAACATATCTGAGAGCTCTGAAGGGAAATGGAAGTACAATATGTGTCTCGTCTTTAGGTCAATGTCCGTGTCACATGAGTATCGAGACGCCTTCAAAGTCTGGTGCGACAGAGCTGACTTCGGATCGCAGCGTGGCTCTTAGGTAGATGTACCAATGACTGTGTGGGGACACCAGCCCAAAGCTGGAATGATAACAGTGTACGTCCGTATCCTTTGTCTTGAAACAATACCTGACTGGTCTGTATTTGTACTGTATGTAGGTATCAAGCCACATCATGGCGCAACATCGACACCACGTTACCAAAGCATTCCCCCTGATCAACACAAAGGACGTTTGTCGCTCGGTCTTGGTATGTGGTCGCAATGGAGAGCCCCGCTTGGAATCTCGCTTTCTATTGGCTGTCCGCCAAGCGATAAAGAAATTAGTACATGCAAATTTGATCCCCTGAAAGTCTAGAGCTTGCGAGTGCCCAAAAAGGGGCTTTCTGAGCTGATACATCGAGCACACCTCTAGAACCATTAAGAATCTTGCATATAGTATTCTACATATCTTCGCTGTGCTTCAGTGTTTGCTTGGATGTTACGAGCATCTGCCAGTGACCAACAGTATCGACAAGATAGTGTATGACGAAACGAAATTATTCGGCCACCTGCATAATTCGCTCACCACCAACGGGTATTCCGGGCACTTGTAAGCTAAGTATCGCTCGAACGTGCACCGAAACAATTCCAAGTCATCCGAGTCCGCTTGCTATCAAAGCTCATATTGACAACGGACATCAAACTATTCGCGCTATCTGCCGGGAACTGGTTTGATGTTTGATTCACAGCACTACGCATAACAAACCTTCGATCCCTAAGAGAAGGTACGAATTAAAAGGGGTAGATACAGTGCTATCACGTACGGATCCTTCCGGGCAAAGTGGTCCTTGCAGGCTTATATGCAAATACAATAAAAGAAAAGTGTCTCAGGTATTGAATGTCAGTCCTCAAATAGATATTTCTCCTACTTATGAAGAATAGAAGACCAAATGTGACGATGCTCGACCAGGTCTGAAATTGCCCACCCAAATTCTGTGAAACTCAACAAGGATCATGCATTTCTTTGTTTGCTACGACAAACATGGTGACAAGCACACCTCCGAAAAATACTCCTCGTCAAAATAAGCTTTGGAAATATAAGAGGTCATCTCGCATCTATCTTGATTGAAAGGAGATGATTATTCACCTTTGTTCGTTGACAATTCGCTGTATCGCGGGCACACAAGTCGCTTCTACCAGGTGGTGAGTATCGATATTCCCTTTCCAATAGTGCTCTAGATATTAACACGACGCACGAGTTATCAAGAAAATGGCTAAGACCACAGCATTCCGGCCTTTACTCCCTGCTGCTACACCGCCATCTCGAATCCTGAGTGCAAAGGGTTCTGGTCCCACACAGACTCGTCGGTCATCAGCTTGTTTAAAGTGTCGTAAGAAACGTGTTAAGGTAAGATATCTCAGCTTCAGTCGATCCAACGCTACTAACCACCTATTCTATCTAGTGCGTCGGCTCATCACCCTGTCAAGCCTGCGCTGGGTCCGGATCAGCCTGCATCTTTGAACCGTTCAAAGATAGACGTAGGAAAGCAGCTCTCATCAATGCAGAGCAGTCTAATAAGAGATACCAGGAACTATTGAAGCAGCTGATTGGCACTTTGATGTTTGGTGACGATGAACAAATCTCTGCGTTGAAGGAATTTGTTAGATACCATGCTTCTGTGGAGAGTTGCTTAGACCTCCTGGGTTCGGAGGACCAGCCAAGCTCATCCCCCTCAGAAACAAGGTAGTGGAGAAGATTGGGGCTCATGTTCATCAAAGGCTTCATAAATAGCTAACACGTTCAATAATGATTTCATGCTACAAGCGGAACCAAGACGAAACCTAACTCGGGTGAGATAACTGCGAGTTTGTGCTCAATCATCTCTAGAATATAGGACAATCATTGCAGGACATCTTGTGAATACTGCGGGTTGAAATCCTTGACAGTTATTCTCGGCAGCAATTCGTAACGTCACCATATATCCCTCTTTCAGTCGCCAGTTAAACAGTTGTGCTTATCGGTCGGGTCAGTCATGCAACCCGTCCTTTCGATAATAGCTTGGTCATAAACGTCGAACGCGTGAGCATTATTGAAATATTGCCCCGTCGCCTCCTAATGAGACGGAATCGTGGGCTTCTGGGTTCAGTCTATCGGCGCTTCGTTTTTGAAGCTGCTCAGAGTGCGCATGCAATGTGACCAACCCTACAGATGACGCTAAACCTATTAAGTTTTCCAGGCTTGAGAAAGGACGCTTTAGGCTTTAGGGGTGAGATTGTCTGATTGCCTAGAAATTGCCTCTAGAATTTGACATTAATCGAAATTCGTATGTGGCTGGATCCGGCTGCCTTGACCACGCACGTGATATGACAAAACCAGTCATTCTTAACTTGCTTCTTCCGCCTCAATTTACTAAAAGCAGACCTAAATACCAGAAACAATTGACTGCTCGGTTATTTGCAATTTTGTTCTGATAAATACTGTAATCATTCAGTAGAAGATCACCGACTGATTGAGAGAAACAGGCACGGCGAGCTGGCTCATGGCTCGCTTCACAACATAAGCTACTCGGTCGGCAAGAGACCACAGATGCAAGGGTGGAGCGAAAGAAACCGTGACCCATGTGTTGGTTGATTGGTTGTCTAACACTACGACAATGCCGTGAGGAAATGTGGAGGAAAATCGGGGCCACTTTTGATTACATATCTCTCATCTTGGGAGCGGGCCAAGAAGATAAGGAAGGTAAAACAACCAGCCTTCTCAGGGCACAATTCTTGTTGTTGCGGTTATAGACTTGAGGAATCTCGGGAATTTCGAAGCCGCGCCCCAAATAGGGCCGCCAGAACACAACTTGAAGGCATTAATTGATGCAGGCCTTAACGAAGTCTTAAGTTTGTCATAAAGCAAAAGTCAATGGCAAATAGATGTATATTGAGGTTTAGATAGTGGTACCCTGGATATCGCCCTAAGCGAAGGCTACAGCAAAACACATACACAAACACGCTGTATAATGTATCCCATCGCAAAATGTGACCAAAGCGAGACTTACGTATCAGACAATCTCATAGCTTGAACAACAAATTTTGAAACATGTCATAGGCAACCATGAGGATTCAGTTGATAATGGCCCATGACCCAGTTACTTATCTACCCTACTGCAAAATAATGGGAACGGCGACATGGGTGCGGAGAGACACGCCATAGACCGCTGTGGTCACGATGAAGATCCTCGTTATCCACCAAGTGTTTCGCATCCGAGCAACCTCAATGGGGAAATCTGAATGTGATTTGAGATTGACTCGTGTACTGGTGACTGTATCGACATAGATGACGCCAGAAGATATCCGTGGCAACCGTTATACATGTCTGCTCTCAGGTTTCTGAGCTGACCGCTTCATTTGCTTGTTCTTGCTCGGGACCGCCAAAGTGCAATCCCAGTCATCATCCCATTCTTGAGAATAGCGGGCCTTCGAAATGGTCTTTTCGCTCTCAAGTCGTACGACCTCGATTGGTGACTTTCCACATGGTCGCTGTTCATCGAAAGTGAATTGAGCCTTCGCGACATGATCTTGTCCAGATGGAACGTCAGGGCGCAAATCTCCATTGTTTTCTTTGGTTGTCCTATATTGTGATTCTGAGAAAATCTTTCCACAACAAGCCTCGGTGGGGCCGTTGCCGCTGCCGGTACTTTCAGGGGGTTTTTGCAATTCTGATGATTTCAGGGTAAGCTCTTTGACAACGATTTTCATCACGGCTTTGCTGAACACCGCATCACCCATAACCTCGTCATAGAATTCATTCTGTTGGAATGTCGCCTCATCTTTCGCAATGGTGATAGATAGTTTAGAACTTAGATAGTCATGAAACCATTGTTCATCCTCAGGAAGCTTAGCGTATATTAATTTAGCTCCTTGGAGGAGCTGGGAAATTGACAGAAAGTCACCAAAAGTCCTGATGTGATTCCGGGCAAGTAGCTCAAGGCCGTGTATTTTGTACTTTCGGGAAGCATAATAGACCTGAAGGCTTCTTCTGTATTCGAGCTCAACGCGAGATGTATCTGATTGCGTTCCTGGATATGCGATTGTTTCATATTCTCCCTTGTACAGGAAATGTAGAATAGTATGGCCAATATCCGCGTCGACATCAGCAAGCAAAATACGGCTCTGAGATTGCCTTGCATCCGAAAGTGAGTGTTTCGGGATATAGGTTTCTGGAAGCAGATACTTCTTATTTCCGACTGTGATGTTGACCATCCTTGATAGTTCGTAAGGACTATGATAAATGCGTTTAGGTTAGCAGACATCTCCACAACTCATTGACACACTGTGCAACTATGAACTGTCTTACCATATAGCTGGTTGGTTATATTCAACCGCTGAGCTCATTGGGTGTACCATTGATGCTTCTTCTTTGTCTGCACTGCTCGGGAGGCCATCTTTGCCTTGTCTCACATTCGACATTGGGACTTGCTTAGATGAAAATTATGATGGCACAGTTTGACAAGGTCATATAAATCAAAGAAAATGGGATCAGAGTAATGAGAAGGGACCGCTTTTCAAACCATTCTTCACGGCCTCAGGAAGGAGGGGAACTGTACGTCTAATGTGTTGAGTTCGCAGCGCGACAAACCCTCTCAGCACAATAAGTAAGCAAGGGGACGAACATATCACTGGATGCATTCCGGAAGGCCACCTTGAATTAAATCATTCCCTATCGATCTGAACTAGTTTGATGCGTTGGACTTGAGCTCCCAGGTGATCCACTTATAGGCTGATAATTGAGAATCGATGTTCTAACCCTGATCAGGATAACGAGTGGATCA
The DNA here is from genome assembly GCF_003184865.1 of Aspergillus homomorphus CBS 101889. Taxonomy (NCBI): domain Eukaryota; kingdom Fungi; phylum Ascomycota; class Eurotiomycetes; order Eurotiales; family Aspergillaceae; genus Aspergillus; species Aspergillus homomorphus. The sequence goes on along the minus strand of NW_020291973.1, from coordinate 30,968 downwards.
GTTTAGCTGCATGGAAGGTTATTAGCTGGGTAGCCGTGTATTTACTTATGTTCCCGAACGATGGTATGGAATCGCACCGTCCTGTTACATAACAGCTCTTATTAAAATGAACTGATACATGCTAGCTTTCTCTTCTGGCGTCTTGGCCTTGGAGTATAACAACTTAGTTCTTCGTTCGAGAGATGCAGGCCAGATTCGAACCGAGTCTACAGTTAGTGGATGGCCTTATCCTCTGCCAAAGTTGGCCGAATACAAGCCGCGGAAGCGATTTCTGGTCCAGTCGTGTGTTCTAATTACTGCATTCCTAATATCTTCGAAAAAGACTGAAGGAGTGCCTAGCCATTCCACCCTTCAGTAGTTCCGAACTATCACACGGTCAGAGTAGTTGAAGTATCCAAAATCCCGTACAAGTCAGTGTAGCATGGTGGGATTAGTCCTCAGTGAATGACAACGTGAAGCGGATACCGCGAGCGGCTCGCAGAAGAAACAACATTTTATCTAAGATTTCCATCCACACGGAATGAAACCAAAGAATGAGACTAAGGTAGTGAGATAGTTTTTACCCTTGAGTATCCTAGATACGTTCTTCTAAATGTGCCACAAATTGTCTTTCCCCCCAGAGACTACTATCCTTGGACTTTCTGCTGTTTCTCATTCTCTATGTAGCCCTTGCAGTTGCAGGGAAGAAAATTCAGAAGTCCTCTGATAAATGCTAGGTTATAAGCAGCTGCTTTCGGCGATTCAGGCGACATGTAGATAACTACTATTTCTACACACTATGTATATCCGTTGATCGTGAATTTATTACGTTTGGACGAATTTGGAGCCTTGTCAGGACTTGTGTGAGTCAATGCCTGGATATATGTTCTGCCACCCTTGTGGCGCGCGACTTTGAGATCTCTGCGATGCCCCCGCAACACGTCCGCCGGAATCCAGTACCCCTGAGGACGCTACTGTGTGGCGTGATATCTTGTTGCCTACCTATCCTACCTTAGCTCATTTCTCCCTGCATATTTGAGAAGCTTTTGAAGGTAATATAGAAGATACTGATACAACAGCAGGCTCTCAGGACTCCTCAAAGCTGCGGGTCCCTTAAGCTTACTCATCTTAATACTTGTCCAGAAGTTCACATTCCAGGTCGACAAGCTCTGATGGTCGGTTTTAAATCGAGTTTTAGAACCAATATGGATACAAGAATTGCCAAGGGAGCTAGAGACATAGGAGCCCGTATAATCGATGAACAGAGACATCGTTAATAACTATAGGTTTGACAAGAATAAGTTGCAACTGAATGCACATCTTCATAAGATTTGTAAGTGATTCAGTCTACGTGCTAATTCACTCTTTGGATCATTCTCCTTTTCCATGGCGATAGGTGGCATGACGTGTGGTGGCGATGGCATAGGCGATCTGTTAACACGGGAAGACGGACATTTGAATTTCCTGTTTTTCAATTGCTCTAGGGTTGCAGTCTGCACGGTTTCTGGATAGTCTCTATCCTGAGGAGGTAGTTTCCCGTGAATAGCTCGCGGTGGCGAAGGTTTTACGTAGTAGCGTTCTGCACTGTCGGTGTCTCCCTCGGCACGATTTGTACTTTCTTTCCGCTCAATCAAAGCACAGCAAAGATCTTGGAGAAAAATACGAGGCAATCTCGCTTGGCGGCTTTCAAAGCGTGCTTGATTTGCGTTCTGTACCCAATTGTCGACTAAGAGTAAACGCAATGGGGATTCAGGCAAGGTATGGGTGTAGACGTAATCAATCTTGTCGCAATCAAAAATTCCACCAGGCTTTTTGTCAAGCTCAGCCCTGCAAAGCTGTATAACATGGTTCTGCAGTCCACAAATCTCGAGTTTTCCTGCAAGGATTCAGAGTTGAAGCAAGAAAAAGATGTCAGTTCGGGAAGACAAGTCATGAGAAGTGTCGCCGTAGTAAATCCAACCCAAAAGCTCAGCGAAGACATCGGGATCATCGTCAGGAAAGCAAACAGAATCGCTTGGAATGGGGTTCTCAGTGCGATCGCTGTAAAGTGAGTCGAAATAGGGAGAACAATCGCACAATAACTCCAGGTGGGCATCGAATGGTATCTCATTGACTCCTACAGTGATGTGTACGATTCCAGCACTTAGAGCACTGACATCGTCGATCAGCTTATAACATTCTGTACAGTTTGAAATTTCGAGCGTTATCGTACAACTTTCCAAGAGATCTGGCCATTTTCAGAAAGTTTTTCTAGTCGATTTCGGAGACTTCCGGAGGCCCCTCAAGTGAAGCAGAGACAAATCTTGTATGACCCTTATCCGTACAGGTCGAGATCGTATTATCTCACTTTTTGTGCATAAGAGCCTCGTTCTGTTATAGATCATGAGAAGAACTTCTGATCTTGGCGATACGGACAGGTGATTTGAGTTCTGTTTGACCACCACACAATAAGCTTCGTTTGTAACAAGACGGTACTTCTTGACCTTAGGGATGATCACAGAGACTTCGTCTTACCTTTAGCAGTGAGGTAGGAGGGATTTATAGAGCATGCGCCAGTATGTCTTGTCGCAAAGCGTGATTCTTGATCCTCCTGGTTCAGATGTACCCAACCATTCCAGGTTGAACGCCGTTCAAGTGAGGAAATGACCCGAGGCTATGATTGACTCGGATGAAGATTCATCCGTCACCTCAAACCAAGAGTGATGACAAAGCTGCCGAGGGAACCACGCAAGCGAGCCGGCCGTTAGATCATTTGTCTATATCACTCAGATTCTGATTTCTACCAGATTGACCGACGGATTAGACACCATGTCTCAAATTGCAAGCCGGCCTAACACTAGGGATGTTGAGACATTAGCGAAGCCATGTCTGTAAAACCTAATAAGTCGTCATGTTCAGTCCGTGTGTCAAAGCTTTGGTTGAGCAGAGATACATTGCTTGAAGGCTCCATAACAATTAGCTCAAACTCGCCGCAAGGAGCAGACCATTCAAGCGAATCTACGGAGCATAAAAATTTGTGTTCAGACTGCCGATGCATCAAACATCCCGGCGGATATGGTTGTGAAGGGGGAAGTCAATGCGTGCCAGACAGCTAATTCGAATGAGAGTAGGATAGAATTTTGTACATGGGTGATTTATACGCTGACCCTCACCTTAGGCTGACACGCAGGGATTCACTATCTCGAATCTCTATGTTCATCCTTTGAACGTAAATAATCACTTTTCCCAACGAGTTGAACCTCAACAAGGCCTGTGTTGGCCAGCCTAAAGCTCCGCAATCGTTCCGCGAAATTCAGTACTGCCCTGAGGAGGTACTGTCTCGCAAAATACCTTGTAGCCTACCTTCCCTATGTTGACCTCTCTCTCCCAGCGTAACCGCTATACACAGTAATATGGTGGTAAAGTCTTACGTTTTCCGCCGAAGTGTTTGACGTGGCCTGTTCCCGTTAAGCCACGGGCAGTCTATTAAAATGAATAACTGCTTTAGTGGCACCACATTTGACCGCACGTCTTCTTGAGAACCGTGTCGCTTGCCATGCGTCGCCAGTCACGAGAGGCCAGTTCGGAATTGAGTGGGCTGGGGCTCGATCCGAGGAGAGCAAACCGTACAGCCGGCGGTGTTTTTGAAAGTATAGTTCGGTCAATGTGGCTGAGGCGCCCCCCTTTTGCCGAGGTCACCATTTTTGTTCCCCATTCTTTGGTCTTCATCCTTCACACGATGATACGAGATGTTTGAAAGGTGCTTCTTCCCCCCACTTACTGCTTTTTTTGCTTGGCGCTCTGTCGCCTCATTGCGGGATTGCGGTACTTCCCCGGCACCTATTGCAGTCGCTGGACCTAGCCATGGCGTCAATTCCCCGGCCGATTGCGGTATGACCTGAATAAAGGATTGACCTGATTTATTCCACATGTTTGCGATTGATTGCAGCGCGGACATGCTGTTATCAAGGATTTTTGTTGGCTCTTGATTCGTTGCCGCAACCTTGGTTCTTCCGCGCGAGCCGGACGGTATGCGCACGGCGGCATAGACCGACTAGGACTCCATCGAACGATGCTGAGGTGTGGCGACCTTATAACCAGGATACATAGTTACACAGTCAAGGCCAGGCTCTAACGAGTCCTCGTAACTAATGTGTAGCAGCTTCGACTCGCCCGGTGGGACGCGTGTTCGGTAATGACTGCCAATGTAGTTCCTCCGTAGAGGACTAATGCTTCGTTGGAATGGATTCAAGGTTGACCTTATATTGCTTTGAGGCGGGATTCATCCATGCCACATCCTTGGCCTCTTCACAAATCAAGATTCCATTGGCGCTCGTTCGCGAAGCCGGCAAAGTTTGCCCGTCCACCATTTCCATACCTCATACAAGAGTGGTTCGGCTTTTCCATGCTGGCTGATCGTGATTGTCTCGTCCCTTTATTCTGGGTTGACGTTTTCCGTATTGGTATCGATATTGCAAAATCGCTAGGCTTTCAGATCAGAATCCCGGTGGGCAATTGTGTCTTACTTCCGATGCTATTCACATCATTGTACCTTCACTATTATGGGCATTTTGACGTTGAAACGAATATCAAGTTGCAAAAAGCGCCAAGCAATAGAGGATGCTCAGACTACGCGAGTGGGGTGTCTCACTGAACAAGGACTTGTTAGCAAGCGGGTACATACGAATTGTAATCTCCGCAACGAACACCGTCGTCTTTACACTTGCATGCTGTCAGTTGACACGCATCCGCTTGGTTCTAAGCTCGCCAGTGCCATAATACATCCTCTTCACGTGTCCCGCTCTGCTTGGGGTGAGGTGTCTTCGTAGCGGCCGATGTTTCAAGTGACAACGATGAAAATCAATGATCAAGGCTCGTTGCAGTTCATCACTCCACAGAATATTCTCAGGGCGAAGGTCATCATGCACCACACCTAAGGAGGAAACTTCCTGCTTCGACAGCGAGATTGCATGCTCCATGGTGGCTTCGATCTGGATATGGCAGAGGTTTTTCCCCCCCCCCCCCAACCCATCAGTAGCATATGGCGAATCTCACCCGCGCCGTGGCGGAAATATATCTTGGCCAAATCAATGGGACGCAGAAACACCGGCACCGCAGAGCCTTGAATACTTTGTAGGATGCGATAAATTTCTGCTTCCTGTGATACCTCGTGCCATAGTCGCGAAGTAGTGCCCTTTCCCACCATCGTGTAGCCGTATGTCGCAGAGGTCACTTTGAACGGTGCGCCATATGATCCACATTGCCCAAACGGAGTACAGTATACGTCCATATTCTCGTCCAATTGTCGCTTGACCAAGTATACTAATTCGGCGGCCCGGATTAAATGACGGTTGATCTTTTGTCCAACCCGATGAAGGTCCACATTGGGACATTTTGGGTCCAAGATATCGCCGCGCTGTAAACCTAACAGACATTTTTGCGTACAGAACTCATGATTGTGTGCACGAGATTGACCAGCATGGCGATGGGAGGGATCTTTTGGGGTGGTCGGCGTAAAAAGCGGTGCGGGTGGCGAGGACGCGATTTGACTAAAACGCCGCTTTCCTTTTGCAGAAGTAGCTGGATCATCGTCGGAATCTGAAGGATTTTCCTGATGAGCGGTATTGGCAGGTGCACAGCGAGTGGAACGGGTGGGTGGGCGGCGTCCCTGGGCGAGAGGCGATTCGAATGGGGACGATGGCTGGTACTCAGACGAGGTCATATGCGAACTGGTACATTCCGGGCTGATGTAGTCGGATCCTGGAGGCTTCTGCCGCAACTCCCGTGGTGGAATTTGGGATCGTGCATGGCTGAAACTGGTCTCCCAGATTGGTAGCTGCGCCCGCGCAGCGTTCCGCCAGGCTTGGTCTCGACAGGCCGAACGGAAGCTCATGAGGCAGAGACAAAGCACCCTCTCGATGGCTGTCCGAGGACCTTCAACACCATTGTCGACGTCGAGATTTGGCTCGCACAAGTAGTAGTACAGAGTCGAGCAGTCGTCGGGAACCCGCAGGAGCACAATCCCAAGCCCAGTGGTCAAATAAGAGTACTCCAGGCCTTCCTGAATCATCACATGGTATTCCTGGACGATCGCCGAGCCTGCAAGACGAGCAGCATTATACTTTAGCTTGTCGGGCCCATCTGTAGGAACGGTTTCTGGTTCGACAATCTCTTGGTAGAAATCCAGCGGTCGAAGCCCAGCCCGAAGATTCTCATTAGAAAGTTTATGCGGCGGTTTGTACTCGACTGTAGTCAACAAAGCTTTCGTGTTGCCATCGATGCGGTGGATACAAAATTGATCGGGCGCGCGGGTTGTTCATTGGGGTGTACCTCATCTGGCGGATTTTCATCGAGGGCATTGGCGTGGTTATCGAACCAAACCCCATTTCCGAGCTGAAACTCCTCTCGAGCTCCTGGGATCTGACAAAGTGCAGCGATAATATCATGGATGTGATCTTCAACGGCAAAACGCTCGTAGCTCTCAAGGTCCTTTTCGCTGCTCAAAGGCCGATGTGCGAAACGGTGTCCCAGCCCTTCCAGCTCAATTACCGGTGCGAATAGGCGTGGTGCATCTTCGCCTAATGGTCTTAAGTAATGACATACCGAGTCGTAAATTTCTCGTTGCCTGATAGCACAATCTGCCCAGTGTTCCAGTCGTAGTGGGCAGTACTTGCCAGTAGGAGGTGGAATCTTGCCAGTGGTAGACTGAGCTGGATTTCCAACTTTCAAGGATTTTGAAAGAAGATTGTGACAGTGTTGAGTAAACTCTCCGAAGGTAGTGTGACGATTTCGCTCCTGCTGTTGTTTCTCTCTGTGTTCTGCCTGCTCTCTCAGCAATTTCTCCTGCCTCCTTCCCACCTCAGCTTTCTGTCCTTTTTTCTTCTGCCTTCAAAAACAAAGCCTTGTAGTCAACCAGCTCCGACATGGTCCTATTGGGTCAATTGAGGAGGGTGTCATTATGTTGACGAGCGAGTGGAAGCCAAGGAACGACAACAGATGTCGTACCTCTACCGTCGAGCAGACCAGGAGGACGGTAATACGGATAAAGTATTTATCCGAACCTCTCGCACTATGCTCCTTGTAGAACTAGTTCGCATGTGCATTCGAAAACAAGGCAAAGGCATTGGGAGTCGGGATATACATCAAGAGCAGCCACCTTATCGAGCATGCATTGAAAAGCATAAGATCTTGGGTCAGTCTTAGGGTCAGTCCAGCGGCCGACATCTTACCCCGCAGCCTTAACATCGGTTACTACGATTCGGTCTGTGAATACTATTGTTCCGCGATAAACATGACTCATTGCCATTGTTTAAAATTGCAGTCCGTCTTCAATCATCTGGTGCCAATGGACTTGTAGTATCTTTCCCCTTTCGTCTGAGGTGGTTCGCCAATATCTCAATAACTAAGTGCGTCGTCTCAAGATAAAGCCAACCCAAGATAAGCCGGCAAGGGAGAAATCAACCTCATGGGTTTTTATTGTCTTATTCAGGGGCCGTGGAGTCCCAGCGGCCTTATGATGGTTCAGATAGATAGTTATTCCAGATGTCCTTTCAACCAGGAAGGGGACCAATGGCAAGCAGGTCTCATATATAAGGATTATGAATACAGCGATTTCTTTGACGCAGCTGTCTGCAAGGAGTTTCGCCAAGTCTCATACATCTCGATAGGATTTTGTCCGTGTCTTTCACACTTCTGGTAGATTTCCAGTGGTGGCTATCGAATCGAGTACAGTGCTAACACCGATAAAATCCTCGTGCAATCTACAAAACATACAAGGGACCTGACTTGAAGCTCACAATGTAAGAGTGTAGTAGGAACAACTAGTGACGGCCAAAAAAGCTGAAGTGTATGGTAATTCACCGGGCAGAAATAATGTGATGCGTGGTGCCGTAGCGTGCGGCGATCACAGAATAAACCATTGGATGATGTCTAGTATGAATTGTTCGTCGATTTTTGGGAAAGACAGTGACAATGTAGCGTGAAATCCAGAATTTTCCCGGCAACTGCTATCGGAAATACGTTCTATGCTTGGATTTTGTTTGATCTTGGTATTTTTTTTCGATATTGGCTATCGAGGCTCGAGTCGCATCGTTCCTCTGTGGGTCGGAGTAATATCCAATCCGTTGTTGCGTGGGCTTTGGATAAACGAAGAAGCGTACTTATTCAATTGGTTCTGAGCACTACGGGGAATTGGTGTCGAACGGTCTCGAGGTGAAAGTAGTTTAACAGAATCTGGATATTGTCCAAGCTGAGATTGGGTCTCAATGGGAAAGACCCACTCTGATGAATATCTCGTAGTCTGAGGTGGCGGGCGGATCGCACTCTGCCCCTGAGGCTCGTGCGGCGTTTGTGGATAGGCGATGGAGGCTTCGCGACAATATGATGAACAGAACAGATCCCCACTTGTTTCTTGACCGCAGCGAGAGCATTTTTCGTACAGTGATGGCATAGCTAAGATGGTGCGGTAGACTCTTTTGACGATTTTGAGGTGCATGAGGTCAGCCTTTAAGTTCTTGAAGAGATGATGTAGTTGAGGGTAAAACGGTTGTTGCCTATCAGGTGTATATTTCTCCTTTCTGCATACAGCTCGTCCAGAGCGTCACGTTGCGCTCCGCAGGCACAGGATCGTTTCTAAAGTACAGAAGATAGTTTTGAATCAGGGCAGCAGCGTATTTATCCGTCTCAACCTTAGTAGCAAACGATTCCGACAAGAGAATGATATCATCCAGTGACCGTTCTGGCGAGGCCGACTCCAACGCACAGTTCACATTCAAGGTTTGAGGTTTGACAATGAAAGGTTGATTAGAAGGCTTCGCAAAAAAGGTCAGGAATTGTTCTTTGATATCCCTTTCAGTTGCCAATAGAAAGGGATAGATTCGGTCCACACGGCCAGGGCGCTGAAGAGCTTCATCGATGCTGTCTGGCTCGTTCGTGGTCATGATCAAAATGCGACCCTCTTCAGCAGATACGCCATCGATGATATTCAAAATTTCGGAGAGGGTTATACCACCATGAAAGCGCTTAGAGGATTCAGGAGTATCGATGTTCTCTCCACAGTCCGGATTGCCTGACGTATCGTCAGTCAAAGGGCGGGTTTCGTCAAGACCGCGATTTGCGATGCCAGCTTGATCCACATCCTCCAGAAGCACAATACATCTATCAGGAAGGGACAGAAACAAGCGACTGAGACAGTCGCCATTAATGGTCTTTTCGAATTCAGACTGACTGTGAAGATTTGGAGACTTAACAAACCCGCAATAGCAAGGCAAAGACTCGATTTACCGGTACCAGGCGGGCCTTGGAAGAGATACCCCCGTCGGTATGGAATGCCACGTTCGTGATACCAGGAACGTGTGCGCGGTCGGAGGAAGTCAGTCAAATCGGCGATAAGTGCGCGCTTGATATCGGGTTCGACAATGACAGTCGAGAGAGGTCGTGGTCTTTTGGATTGTAGCCCGGCCCACTGAGGAGCCATTCCATCCTTCAATGCTTGGTTTACGCGTATAAGATCGTCGTTCTTTTTCACAGCAATCCCCTGTATCTCGTGCAGCAGATCTTTGAGAACGGGCTGACACCACGCATAGAGATATACTTTCTCGCGATGATCAGTCCAAGGGCTGCCGGCATCTTTGTATGGCTGACGACGAAACCCGAGAAGATACCCTCGATGAAAGAAGAAGTGAAAGCCAGCAGGTGCAGGTGTATATCGAATAGGCAGATATCTCTGTAGTTGTCTAATTTTGACCCAGAAATCTCGTGGGTCGTCGTCAAACTGCTGAAGTTCTTCCTCAGAAAGCTCCTGCCAGTCAGTTTTTAGCTCTTCCTTCTCCCACCGAGAGACGAAATTATTCTTGGTACCGGCGATCGATTTCCGTGCGTCCCTTAACGCAGGTAATTGAGACGCCCATTGTATCACGTCGTTGTATATGGTATCGTGATATCGGACCTCAACTGATGCTGCCAAATTGAGAAGAACAGAATACAGGCGGGTCAAAAGCACCGGAACAGCATATGTGAAAATCACGAAGGAAGCTATAAAAGCAAGAAGAAAGACTGAAGTATCCATGTACAGATAGAACGAGATAAGGCGAGCCAGGAAGCTGTAGCCGGGTAGCAGACTCTCAAGCATGGCATCAGATGATAATATACCGTACATAACTTATGTCGTATCCATAGTATCCATAGAAGCAAGTGCGGGTGGACGATCAGACACTGCGAATGCTGTGGCCTGGCTCGACATACGAGCTCGAGGGCAGTCTTATGTACTAGCCAGCAGAGCAGGTGTCTAGAGATTAACCACATTGCAAAATGCTTTCAGCTACAAGATGTTCTGGTGAATACGATGCTCCTTGGTACGGGGCGATGTGCGAATGTATAGTCACATGACGCGCGCTTTCCGTCGGTTTACTTACTCCTGCGCGGACGCGCTCTTAATTGGCACTTGGGGCCGCGGACTAGACATAATGGAGATGGCACGGCTAGTAAAGACGTATCCTGGTAGAGAAAGTTCCTCGTCACGGAGGCGGAGTTCAAAGGCTCGTAGGAGAAGCATAGAAGCGCGATAATAGTTTCGGAGAACAGATAATGGCCAGGAAAGGAGCAGGTACGATGGCAGTGCACTAGTTTCAGAGATTTGTGGCCACTAAGCATACAATACTCTCTGCCGCACCTGTCAGGGATATGCTTCCTGCCTGAGGCCAAGAACTCTGGCTGCGTACTTTTTCTTTCAAAACGCCAAAATGTGTCAAACTTGCGTGGCCACTCGATGACTAAGGGTAGGATTGTGTAGTTAAGTGGGGGTGGGCCCGAGCGCATCAGTACCAAGTGGGTATCAAACACAAAGAATTCAATACTGGGAAAGGCTTGTCGGTAAGAGTGCACGGTCCGAATCCTCGTTTATCATTCGCGACGACTGTAAGAAGCCCATCGCGGCCAAGGAAGCTGCGAAACGGCAAAAATGATTGCCACATAGCCGCATCAGTCGTCCATTTGATGCCTTAGTAAGCACGCATAGTTAGATTGTTTCCGTCACGGTAGAATGAGCTCCTCTTGGTGTCAGGTCAAGTGTATGGCCTAGTGCGCTATCAACCTCACTGGTCGCTGGGCTCATCAGATGTTCTAGACAAGCGCTTGCCACGCAATATCTCTGACCAGTGTCAATCTTCATAGAGCGAGCTAGTGCACTGGGGTGGAGGAAGTTGTACTAACCTATACTGTCTTCCTAGCTCATCCCAGTAGTTGGAGGAATGATTGCCAAGAATTCCCCATGCTACAAGCAACAGCAAAACAATGATGAAACATAGAATAGCAATTGTGTCCGGCATGATGTATATGATGAAGAGGGGGTCTTCGGGCGTCGTAAACGCTCATGTATCGGTCATAAAATTGGCAATTGCTTGGAGAAACAATATGACTCTGGAGCAAGAAGGCGCACCCAAGCTTTATATCACACACCCTTCTTTTAGATACAGTATAACAGCGGGCTTCGTTTCCGAACGACGATCATCACTGCTCTGATTCCCACGGCGAGAATTCTCGCAGCCATCGGTAGGTAAGATGCATGTAGCTTGTGTACCAATAAATCCGACCATCTCTAGTCTAGCCAGTACTTCACTGAATCAGTCACTGCGCTTTGGGCAATTTACTAAGTTCGGCTACTGCAAACTGAATGAGGGGAAAGCAGAGATGCAGGGGCGGGCACTGATGTCCATGTCATGTCGGGTACAAAGAGTTTCAATATACCAGAATATGTCAAATGGGGGCGGGGGAGGGTTAGTCTCCAAAGCATTACGCCTCTTTCCAATTGTGGAAGCATGACGGGGCGCATAGGGGTAGATAGGTTTGGCCGCTGACACACGCAAAGCAAGGACATGCTCTAAAGTGACCTCTCACTCTCATAAAGCAAGGCGTCTCCGCCTATAGCTCAAGGAGTAACACATAGCATATCGTGCTTCAGAATCCATACATTTCGCCATAAATTCACTTTCTCGACTACTAAGGTCACGAAAATCATGGTAAGTTCACCCTTCTTTGTATCAAGAAGACATTAGCTGAAGTATGGCTGTGGTTCCAGCTTGAGATCCACGAGCATTTCCTACGAGTCCCCGCGCAATCTGTTTTAAAGACTTTGCAGGTGTTTTGCCTGAGTCAAAAACTATTCTGCAGCGAGAATTTCAAGAAAAAAATCAGCAAGGAAGCCGAACTCCTGTTGCAAGAATGCCAGGGCCTAAAAGAGGAGGCATTCTACAAGGATGATGTATCCCACCTTATGGGTAATGAGCTACTCTGTGACCATGTGGAAGAAATTCCCAGTAAGCTCACTCAGGATGCTTTGCTTAAACTATCTCTTCTTGCTTGGCACTTTGACTCGAATGGCTCTGTTTCCGAAGAGCTTCGTCAGTTCGTCGCCGAGCCCAATGCCATGTTTCACCAAGTTTGCAAGTTCATCCGGAATCAGTATAACGCCAGGTCAGAGGGTTTTTTGTCAGTTGAAGATTTCGAGAGAGAAATGATGCACTTGTTGACATTCCTCGAAGCTGCTTTTACAACTGGATGGAACGTGATCTTCGTGAAACCAAACTACTCAGGTATTTACACTGAGTAGTCGCAGACTTGAGGGAGAGTTCGACTAATATTGTTGATGCGCTACCATTTTTTTTGTTCGCTCAGAAGGCCTTTCAAGCAAGCAGCAACTCATTGTATTTATTTTTAAAATACATTTGAGTTAGAACAACTCTTCGATTGAATTGATTGCCACCCATCAGATAAGAAAATGACAAAAGCATCTTCATTCCATGGATCATCACCACTGCGAATTCTTGACATCAAAGTTTATCAAATTGTGAACCCGCATCGAATGCTAAGAGAACATTGCGTAGCCTTTTTGTTTTAAGCTTTCTGTCCAACTGTGACCCGTGGCGCAATGCTAACGACGAGGACAAGGCCTTTTGACAGGGTGGTTGGGTGTTCGACCCAGATAGATTTGCCGACCGTGACTCTCGAATCACCAATTAGATTTGTACTCTCTATCCTAAGGATAGTATAGACAGCCTTAATGATGTTGTGAGGCGTGATAACATCCTTGGATGTCCGGATTAGGGAGTACTTTCCTACCTAACAACTAATAATTAGTGATTCGAAATTAACCTGGTCCTAGAGCCTTACCCCTTCATATATCAAATTACGCAGCGGAATCAAGGGTATATCGATATCAATAGATGGAACGATAATACCGGAATCACTAGATTCGTCCTTCACACGAGGTAGCGTACCGCTGAGCCAGTTGTCCATTTGAGATATGAATCCACATATCTTGGATTCTACTATCGCATCATGAAGTTCTTGCAGGTGTTCCAATGATTGCAGGCATTCAATGATAATATCTACATCATCAGCCGTTGGATGGGTAAACTTGGAAACCGGGTTCTTACCGGACGGCGAACTTGTGCCAGCATCATGCAGTGGACGGTGACTGTGGCCACGCGCTTGGCGATCGTAATAAATTGGAACAGGCTGTACCGACTCATCAGGAAAGACAGGGTGTGTGCGAAGATTCGGCGAAACTTCAGACTAATAGTGTTACTAGTTGCGAGTCGCCGCCGGGTCCGGCTTTCCATCCACATACCATGGCCTGATGTTGTACTGACACTGTTATCTAAATCCTTGCCATAGTGTTCGATGACAAACTGCAACTCAAAGCAACGTGGCGGCCTGGGCAGATATTTCGATGGGATCGAAGCTCCGAGGCACTTTTGATAGCATGAGTAAAATTGGTTGAAGTCATCCTTCCTTAAACTTAGCCCTTTGTGGGCCTTATCATCAATATCTTGGAAATGTCGATATAGAGTGTCTGGTCGTGGGAAACCTCGCAGACATACTGGACACAAATACTTAATCGTTGATCGCCGAAGAACCTCTTTCTGTGTATTGAATTCCTCTGGAGGCTAGACATATTGGAGGGAATGAAGTCAAAGGAGGAAAATTAACACTGTGGGGTAGAGAGTCTTAGGAATAGGCCTCGCTCTCCTCGTCAAGTTTGACAGTGTTTGGTATGTTGCTAAGTGGTATTGTATTGGCAACAGATACCTGCTGAGGATCTACTTTCCGCTAGTGCGGAAAGGAACCTCTTAGCCTTTCTCCTTAACCATACTGATACATTACTCGTTCGGCCAATCAACGGAAGAAGATCCACCTCTCGTTCTCTTCTCGCTTCATATTTGACTTGGAATGGTGCTTGAAATGAGGAACACATACTACAAGAACTCCCGGCAATTACTGAGCTCAGAAATATGGCGTGTAATTAAAGCACAACCAAGCTTCCCAGTAATATCTAGGTTTTTTGGGAAGCAACCAGCGAATTTTATTTTACCCGTTACGTCAAGAAATTCGAGAGTCAAGATGGCTGAGTTCCACTCTCTACGAAATCCGACGTAGTCTTAAAACGCAAAACTATGAGGTACTTCTCGAGCCTTCACTAATTTTATTCAATAGGCCTTATTTCCGACATGGCCCGGTAAGCATTAGATCAGAAGTAGTGATATCATCAAAGCATCCCTTGGTTCTTCATTTATTGGTGAAGTCTCTCCCATACGCCTCGGGATGTGTGGTTCATGAATTGCTGAAAGTCGCCTTGGTATGAAAGTTCATTGTTGTTGCTGGCTTTGAAAAACCCCGGTTCGGTATGGACAGAGGCTAATTCTCATGCTTCAAAGGGCAAATGAGTTTTATACACCTTTAATGACTGAGAGGAAGTGTTCATTTGAACTAACACAGCAGGTCAAATTAGCATTACAAGTACAGAATGATATTATCGCCTCTCGTGACTCCGACTGACCTTTTTCAGCATCATTGGCATAATGTTCAACCACAAACTTAACCTCAAAACAATCGAAACCATAATGTAGCTTTTCGGCAGGGATTGAAGCCCCCAGAGCCTCTTGGTAGCAGTCAAGGAACTTTTCAAAATCAACTTTTCGCATGCTGAGACCCATATGAATGTTGTCTTTCTCGGTCTTGAAGTGGCGGTAGAGGACATTGGCACGGGGAAACCCTTGAAGGCATTGAGGACAAACGACGCGTATTGTGGACTTCTGTATAATCACTTTGAAAGCACTTAGCTGCATTTCTAAGCTCGACATATTGTGCTTTTATAGAGAAATCTGATGCCGTGCTACTTAGACAACGCTCAGGTAATTGGAAGGATTAAATAGGATGAGAGACTATATCAACTGTCATGCACAACTCAGACTGATGATCATTCTCTCTCACAAATCTACTGATGAATTGCAATCGCGAAAGCACCATTTTCTAAGGCACTAAAACCGAACTCTTATTGTATGTCGACAAGCCATGTATCAATCTTTGTACGCTAATGTATGGCTGACTGCATTCACAGGCATTGGCCTTCATACCACCTAGCTTGCTTAACGAAATGATTTGTTGGATCAGGAAAACTCCGACTGAAGATTTTCTCACGGTTTTCCTTCGCCCTCTTCCGAGCCTTATCTAGATCTGATTCCTTAAATTTCCCTCTGCGTATCGATTCAGTCATCTGATCCAGAATGATGCAACTCCAGCCAGCTTTAACCACTGCAAGTGATGCTGATCTTTCGAGTCTTTTGAACTCGCCCCAAGGAAGGCAGTCATAAAAACGATACCGAAGGAATGTTATCACGAGATCATCGGGTCCTCTTTCCACATCGCAAAAATGATAATCTGAACATGTCAATGGAGAGACTATTAAGCAATGCAAGGATATAACAAACCTCTTCTCTTGCGATGTCGCCCTGGTAAAGGTTATCCGGTTGTTAAAGCCTTTCCAGAGCGGAATGAAATTGGCGAAGCAGTCCATCACTTCTCCGAGTAGAAATCTCCAAATAGTAATTCAAGAAGCTACCCAACATGTAGGAGAGTCTGGGCAACCGGCAGACTCAAGACAGCTGTGTATATGCTGCCGAAACCTGTTGCTCGAGCTCCCTATTTATTACTTGTATGTCTGCCATGACCTGTCTCTGTCAACGAATCACGGCAGTTTGTAGACTGCCGAGAGATAACTGGCTATTGCCACCGTACCAACGCTATGTGCCCCGTAGTCAGTGACCCATAATGCAATATATCAGTCGACAACTCTGAACAATTAGTAGTTATACAACGGAATTCCAGTGGTTTTCAAGTAGGGTTTGTGCGAATTCTCGGATTACATTAGGCTTCTTTCCCAAAACCCGTTAAGGTCCCAGTTTTGTCAAATTGGCAAGACACGCTGGTTATTAAAGGAAACGATTTGTGATTGAATATGTTATTTCAGATCATTTGCTTATGTGAATTAACTCCATCATCATGCGGGATTGACACGTCAAAGGGCTCCCCCTGTTGCCACTATGGGTGTTTGTGTTGTTTGTTTGCGCTGTTTGCACTTGGTTGCGCTTGGTTTTCTGGACATCTTCGGATGACCCGCGTGGGGCCTTGCTCCTTCGCTCTCCTCACGCTTACTAACTCACGTACCACGTGATAACGAGGGGTAAAGCGGTTTGAGTCAAACGCAGCAGATCTGAGTTGGGCACCTAAAGGTCAATGACTGCGATAAGTCATACAGAAAAATATCTTGCCACGTACAATCATCCCTATGAGTTATTTCCTTCCACTGAAATATACTTACATCCTTTCATTCTGGTCCTGATATTTCTTATGAGAAATCTCTAATGATTGTCCTTGCATTTCAGATTGGATCCGGCTGATATTACCTGCAAACGTTCTCACTCCTCAAAAGGCACCAAAACCGCACCACGGCACCAACTTTACTCATACCTTATCATAGTTTTATACGTGGGGAAATCTCTCAAGCAACACAGAAACAGTTGAGTGATTGTGAGCTGGGCTTATTTACGATGCTTCACAAAATCAAGGCACGCAGATCCATGACGCAAGACGAGCTTCTAGAACTATGTAAAACCGAGGCAAGTAGACTAGAGAATCTTCAGAGAGAGAAACTTCATGCTAAGGACGTTCAGCTTTCTTGCTCTCACTGCATTATTGTGCCAGGGCCAACGACAGAAGTTGTATATAAGACCCTGCCGCCCACGAATACCATTGCCGTTGTCGTCGATATATCCTCATCTGGTGGAGCAATAAAAATTGGGGAGAAAGCAAATAATGATCTAGGTGTAGCAGCTGTAGGTAGGGTCGGTACAGAGGATGCATCTGATCTGGTCATTGTGCCGTGGAATGTCGATTGGTGGTTCTACTCGATTGGATCTGTTAGCATTCAATACGTTGTAAAGGTAGGGTAGGCCCTGTTTCTCAACTTACACATGATCTGGTGTCTTTGGGTGCTAAAATGGAGAGACATTTCATCTGTGACAGGAATTGTTATGAAAGACAATGATGCGTTGTCAAATGGTTCTGTCAACCATACTTGTCCAGCAATTTGGTCTGACGTAGCAATTACGCGAGCATCTTCTTGCGTAAGTGCAAATACCCGTCCAGAGAGAGTGCCTTACACTGTAAGTGTTGATACTATTCTTGTGAGCAGGGCACACTGACCTTGTCTAGGGCTTGAAGAAGTGCCTGCGCCAAGTGTAGCGGTTCCCACTGGCCCTGCCTGAGCATTTCTCGCTTGTATCCATGGTTCCAGTCTTTCGACAGATGCAGCACCAAATACAGGTCTCGATATCGACGTTATGGTATCTTGCAACTGAGCTGTGGTGTCAATCGCGCCAATCAAGTCATCATTGGTCGGCTTCGGTGCTTCGAGCTCCCGTGTTGTTGGAACGCAAGTGGTTTCTAAAACCGAGAAAGTTAGCTGGGAGAATTATGTTGATGCGGGCATATGCGACCTTGAGAGTACTTCAGAGCAAGAGCACGGATAAGACCGCATTTAAATTCATTCTCTCGCTTTTGAATGACTGACGGAAGACGAAGGCGTATATGTTCTCTCATGTAACCAATAGTTGTTTGTCCAAGGCCAAGAGCACAAGGAATGACTAAGTCAACGTCAAGCTTCTTCAGAAAATGTCGATAATTATCTCGCCTTTCGTCTGCCTTGGATTGCACTGCCTGACGAAGCGAATGCCTCAAAGAAAAGGCATCTTGCAGCTTCTTCTTTTCGTGTGGTTTGAAAATAGCTTCAATATCAGCTTGGGCTTCATGCCGCAATCTAATCGTCTCAATCGTTGACAAAATTGCCGAAATAGCCTCTGGTATCGTGAGAGATGCGTATGGATGTTTCCTCGCTGAACGGCTTGTCATTTTTCTTTCTGTAAGTATATGACCCGTGTATGTTTAGAAAGAGTCAGTGGAATTCCATTGGTTTTTGTATGATCTAGGGCAAATGATCGGAGGACATAAAGGTGCGGGGGTGACTTGGCGCGGCGGCTAACGTATGGCGCAGTTCTGCTTAGACTAATCCCATTCCGAACAAATCCCAGTGGAAATTTACTGGGTAAGTCACAGAAATTGAGTGGAATAACCCTGGTTATTGAAAGTATACCTATATACTATTATCACATGCATATATTCCTCCTGCTTCTCCACCAAAGAGTATCCTAAGCCAGGCAGGCTTTCTCAAGAAAATATTGTCTGGCCTCTCCTGATAACTATGATTAAGTTCGCTTATTGTGATGCTAGTCTTCCAGACAGCTTGATTGGACGTCGTCATCTCCGGCGACTCGCTTTGATCGAAGTTGCATGGCTAATGCAGACAAACTCACGAACTAACAATGCATCCCCCTCTAAGAATGGTCAGATTGTCTATTAATTGCGTTGCGACACTGCGAAAGTCGACAGATGCAACTGGAATATGGTACCGTGCGCCGTCGAGAAATTTTTGTCTCTGCTTTTTAAAGAGAAGCTATAAATCAGGCTGAGCCGATCGTTCCAGGTCGGAATTTCAGCAAACAAAAACCATCAAAAACATTGCTCTTCTATCATACTATCATAATTCTTTCTGAGCCAGACTGACCTATTTGGCAATGTCTTTGACGAACCTAAAGGTCAACAGTCTCTATATTCTCTTATTCATCAGGAATCATCCTCCTGCCCCCAACGATTTCCACTGGGGCCTCTACTTCCACCGCAACCCCGACACTGGAGGAACCAAGTATCACATCAAGCAGCAAGGCAGTGGCTGGATTGCTGACCATGCACCTACTGCCGGAGTCTTCAAGTCATTCCTTCTCGTTGGACTTTTCAGGATAGCTGATGTTCCGGTGGGATGGGAGAGTCACCTGGATCAGACAATGAAAGCTTACGACAATCAGCTGAATTTGCCTGGGATTACCTGTCGTGTTTGGGTTCTCTGGGTCCTAGCTCTTTTACAGAAGCCAATTGCTGGGAAAGTTATCCTGAAGTGCAGCAACCTTCAGAGTCTCGAAAATGAGGTTAAAGACTGGGGCAATGCCAACGCGACGAGTGCAGCGAACAATGTTCAGCCAAGGCCATTAGCAGCTTCTACTTTGTGCGGACTTTGAAGATGAGTCATGTTTCATGGTATGGTTAAACTTTTTCTCTCAGCTATGGTAGAGTAATAGCTAACATATTATTTCAAGGCTGGAAAGCCTACAAGGGTCTAGAACCGCCCCCGCCTGTATAGCGTCAGGCTTTTAGCAATGATTCGTGCTGTATCTCGAGTAGGTATTATACTTGGCAGACATAATCTCAATGTTGTTGATGGAACTTTATTCTACCCTGTAATTAGACTGTAGCCTAGATTCTTTCCCCTTTATCGCCCGGGTCGATCATGTTAAATCAGTATTAAGATGAATTGAGAGTTTGTACACGGACTCGATAATGAGACCACTATATCTAATGACTTGGTATTTCAAATTATCTTCGCTTTGCTTGAATATTGCGGCTTGAGCCACGATACATGAAGCACCTCTTTAGCACAAGGGTATGATTGATTCGAGATTTTATGTTTATAGAAGTAACTGGGATTGATAATTTGGGCAAGAGTTGAGTAATTCACCAGTAGTACGAGGCACTGGTCAAAGAAGTCAATGCCCTCTCACAGTCTAATTCCAACAAATAAGACTTTCCACCAAGCTCAATCACGAATTGATACCACCAGAAGTTCTCCTGCGCGAATCTCAAGGCTGTCGTAAATTCCCAGTATTCAGGATACCAGCCTGCTGATTCCCAATCTAGAAAACCTGTGATGCGTCCCCTATGGATCATGATGTTGTGGTGTTGTAAATCACCGTGTGTAAAGACAACACGATGGCGTAGTTTATCGATTCTTCTGGCTCGGTTCAATGCCTCGCTGTAAGCCTTTTCCGATGAAAATCCACCCGACCAGGCAGGTTTAATCAGGTAATCGTTGAGTTCTTGCTCTGACTCAAAAGGACCTGCAAGGTGATTGGGTACCCGGACACTTCTAAGGGGCGTGCCCAATAAAGAGCAGATTCTGCTCTCGCCCCACGGGTTTTTCCAGTTCCTTATAGTTGTCAAGTACTGATCGAGCTGTTGAGACACCGCGTCTTTCTCTTCGTTGCTGAGCGCCTCGTAAATTTGACCCAATTCCTTGCCAGGAAGACGTGTCATCAGAATCGAAACCGGCGCATGAGGAGTATCAGCATGCTCGCCATAACATATGACTTTTGGTACTGGTAGACCTGCTTTTCTAGCAACTTGCATAGCTAAAACTTCCTCTAGCCGTGTTCCATCCGACCATTTTAAAATGAGCCCAAAAGGAAGCTGAGCGATCTGGTTATCATAGGCGACTCCGACCCAGCTGCAATACGAACGAGAAAACCGTCTGAGGTATTTGTGGACGATGCCCCAGAATTGACGGATTCGTGGGTGGGTTGCCTGAGGGACAGGTGGTAGTTGGTCGCTTAGAACTGTCGCCTCATGATCCGACCACGTAAAACTTGGGAGTAAGAGACGAGGGACTAGCCACTGTAGCATTTTGGCTGTATTTTGCAATGAATTTGTCAACGAAATCCCTTCCAGTGAATGCGATTATCTAGAAAGACTAGAGCCTAGATCTCGACCTGAATGTTGCAGGTATTTATGTTCAGACAAGGTGAGATGTCATCCTATCACGTGCCGAAAGGCGGTGTAAAATCGATGGCTTACCCGTTGTACGAGCGGGCTAATGCACGTATTGGTCTTTGCAACGTAAAAATAAAACAAAATGATTAATGAAGACAGTCTCCAGGTTGATAATGCCTAGCAGTTATGCCTCCGCACGGGGCTCATTAATCATGTATAGCCGCTGTAAGTTCATACAGCTGATTACGAAATGGTAATACTGAATAGGTCATCTCAAAGCGAACTAGTTCTGAATTTTTTCGTCCAAGCACCAGCCACCATGTCCCTTTAACCTTCTTGTCGGTCGAGCCCGCTTCCTGATTTGTTGGAAATGAAGCACTGGCTGAGAGGCGATTTGCTCAATATGGGGTAAGAAGAAGAAAGATGTTTACAAGATTCCTGAGCAACTTATCTCAAGCTATTAGATCCCAGAGACAGTTAAGACATAATCAGAATGAGGGATGCCCAATAAAATATAGTGACAATGGCGACATAAATCAGAGGAGCCGTCGGCGACTTGGTAGCTGAAGACTAAAGAGAGGGAGATTAATGATAACCACACTAAAGACAGAAAATGCTCATACAGAACGGCAAGTCTCAGAAGAGGCAGTGACTTGAGCGAGCGAGAATGATGGACGCGTCGGTTTTCGAGGAGCGAGGTTGCGCTTATGCAGTTTGAACAGGTGCGTTGACGCGGCGGAAAAATCCCGCGAAGGCGGCGGCAAGTGACGCGATCCCCAAAAGCTTTAGACACTAGGCCGCATCTGGTTGCAAGATGCCCACAATCAACCAGGCGGTGGTTAGCGACAGAGAAACAGTTCAATGGGAGCCGTTTCCCACTAACCAACAGATTGTATACAAATCAATAAACCCGAAGAGATGAAATTTTGATGGTATACATTGTTCAAACAAATGGCATATAGCCCGTGCTACCGCCAGTATCGGTCTCGTTACGCATTGAATGGACAAAGATTAACAAAGCGGAGTTTGAACAAGCGTTGTCAAGAGCTCGCGCGTTAGGATATTCAACCCTGAAACAGGGCGAAGTACAGAAAGAGTCAAGTTTATCTTTAGTAGTCAGTCTCTCTTGACCTTGGTGCTCCAATATACTTGAATAGAACCTTTGCTTCTTCCTGGATATCGATCCGAGAACAACTTTGTCACCTCAGACCAAGGTAGCTTTCGATCTCTTCTTAACTCAACCAAGAGATTCACTTCATTAGTTGACCACGGTGTTCCTTTCCTAGATGCCTTTTCATTAGGCACACGGCTGTATTCCATATTATTCGAAGTCCCTTGCTCTTTTTCTAATAGAGTTAGGCAGCAGGATCGGCTCGACTCTTTGCCCCTCTTTTGACACGTCCCAAATGAACTTCCAGTGACCTTGGCTTCATTGAATGTGCAGTGCGATAATGCTCCTTCGAATAGCCAGGATAGGAACTCTAAACGTATATTGATTGGTGCAGTGAGGAATTGAGAACGGATAGTATCGAAAGAAATTCCCTTGGGCGTAGAAAAGGCGGCACTTCTAGGTCGTTTCGTTGGTTGTCACTCAACCTCGCTCTGTTCATGGGGGAGCCGCTTGCGGGACTGAGAGCGACTGCTATCAGTAACGACAGCGTTGTGGGGTTCGTCTTCGATCCATACCACATCGACGTCAATCTTGTTGCCGACGGTCTCCAGATGTTGATCTAGCTCGCTGCAAGAATGGGCCCCTCTATAGAGAGCCAGCTATTTTGCTCCACGGGATGAATGGAAGCACGACAAAAATAGTTTGTTGCGTCTCGTAGCAAGAATGGTGACTCAGGGTATAGACAATCCATACGTTCATGAACAGGCCCAAGATTGTCTTCATGGGGGACGTAGCCAGGCAGACTTGCATTTCTAGAGCAACCATCGTTTAGGATGGGTGGGTCGATTGGAATAATGTCTGGTTCTTTTCCTATGGGCCACAGCTCTCTTGGGTCCTCAGAGTTACCAGGTGAAGAAAGAATCTCCACTGAATTGTAGGTAGACGTCCGTATATCGGTAGAGTCTTCCGTAGTGTCCCTGGAGTCGAGGCTGGAAATAAGGACTGGAATTGCTGAATCGCTTTGTGTCTGCATGTGCGGTGTAGTTGCAGTGTCTTGAGGATTATGATCAAGCAGTTTACTCAAGAGTGAAGTTGCTTTATGATGCAATAGGCCGCGTGAGCTTGACTTAATGCTTGCTCTGGCGTTGCTAGGCATGTATGCCTCGGCTAGAGGTCGTCCACGCGGATGGTCCCGGTGACTGTCCAGTGTAGAGTTACTCGGACTATCAAGAGATGGATAGAGTTGCGATGCTTGAGAAAAAGGGTTGGTTGTGGAGATATCTGAAGTTGAATGTGGAGAAGAATGTAAAGGACGGGCAGGTGAAAATATCTTGATATTCGAGGGTTTCCATGGCCTGAAAGCATTAGATTGAAAGGTGGTCCTGCTCATTTTGTCGTGAGCTTAGTAGTGGTGGTTGATTGCGACGAACGGAGAACGACTGTAGAAGGATGTTTAAAGAATAAGTATTCGAAGGTTTTGACGGCCTTCTTATGTCGTCGAACAGGACCCCAGCTCCATCAGAAAGATGCACGTGAGTATACCAATACACATTCATGGGGCCGTCTGTGACTCTCGGTCGGTCCACCCTAACAACCAGGAAGTAATAGAGAAAAGACCGGTTTTCGATTGATTCATTTTTGTGAACTAGCCCTCTCTATCGTCGAATCACACTCTCTGTTAACGCGTACTCTCGAAAGAGACATACTCTGTGCAGTCAGATCAGAGGCTCCAGTACTCATGTCGCTCAATAGACGCGCAATTTATCTGAGTATGTGTCTGAGGCTAATCGAAGGATCGCCAACGCTGAACGTGCGGGATTTTCGCCATTGGTTGAGGGATTTGAGGAACACAGATAATAAAGGAGAATCGACTATTATTTTGAATTCGAGCAGTACGACAATACTACTAGTCAGCCAGGCTTAGCCCAAACGAATGAGGACTGGACGTCTTCTCAGACATCAACGCGCTAAAATGGATCATTGCCTTCCCTAAGTTTCAAGAACCGCATTCAGTGAAATATCCGGGTGTAGAGAAAAAAGGCTTCTTGGCTATCTCTTCTGCTAAAGTCCAGTAACGGACATAACGGGGTAATATCGCTAGTCAGCCAGGCTTAGACCGGACGAAGGAGATTGGACGTCTTCTTCGGACTCTCACGTACCAAATGAAATTAACTACCTCGCTTAAGTTCATTGCAGCCGCTTCAAGTAAGCGGGTTCTCAGGAGAGAGAAGCGCTTTCAGTTATCCTGTCGGCTGAAGTTCTGCAATGGACATAACCAGGCAAACTCGTCAAGTGCAGCCGCCCTAGAAGCAAGAGTCACGCGGGCAATACGGAATAGCTCATCCAGTCCTAAAAGAGCCTCCAGGCGAGCTTTTTGTTGCGTACAAAGTACAGGAAAGAAGCAAGAAAGTATCCACCAGGTCAGATAACGCATCAACGACTCCGAAGAGCGCGTGTGGTAGGAGATGAAAAGCGGGCCATAGGATGGAAGTGTTACTGAAAGTAGGCAATGCTCGGATATATCGGCATGTTGGAAAGGCGGCGGTGCACATGCTGAATGGTAGGAAGGGGAGAACAGAGAAAATAAAGTGCGTCATCCGTCGAGGAGAGGTGGCGGGAGATATATACAATGTCGTTGCAGCGGCGGGCGAGGAGATAAAGCGGCGAGACGGCAGGCCGGCGACGCTATCCCGCAACAGGCAAGCACCAATCCGTCTACGGAAAGGCAATGCCTGCAAGCGGTGGGCGGCCTCGCGCGGCAGGACGACCAGCAATGGGAGCCGTTTCCGGCGCCCCGCTTGCCGTCCGTCAGAATACTAGTTAACTTAACGTAATCGGTAAGCGAGTGGTCCATGTAGGCGAGTGGCCCAGCTCCGTATTTTATATGAAATAGCTATTATTAAAAGCTAAATATCTCAACCATTTCTTATAAATTTCTTGTAAAACTTAGGATTAAGCTTAATATTACTATGATTTTCTAATATAGCCTCGAGAAAACCTGATATATACTTCAATTACCTAAATATATATGTATTTTTGGTATCCTTTATAATTTAATATAAATTCTAAATATTTCAAGAAATATGATCTTCTAGTCTTTAGAAATGGTACTATATATAGAAAATATACCGAACTAATATGTATTCAAGTTTTATATTCTTAAGTATTATAGTTGTTGAGATATTCAGCTTTGAATAATAACTATTTTATAAGGAATACGGAGCTGGGCCACTCGCCTACATGGACCACTCGCTTACCGATTACGTTATTCCTGCTTATGTATAGCGCTTGGCATCACGTGTGCAAGGAACGTTCCACATAAGCCTAAAGAAAGTTCGCGTGACCTGTGTACACGGATCCAGCCTTTCGCGCTCGTCCAGCTGAGCGTTAGTCAGCCGATACGCTCGGTAACTGACTTGAAAACGACGTGGAAGGTTTAAATAGAAACAGGGCCTCACTCGAAAGTGCGACATAGCAGAAGTTCTTCGTCGTCGATCTGTCAAGCAGAAACTTTACAATATGTATATGTTGTCACTTGTGTATGTTCAATATCTGACTAATGCTCCGACTCCAGCATGGGTTCCGGCCAAAGCATGTCTAATGGTGCCGTACCAAGAACCGTCCAGCTCAAGCCGCCAGGTGGAAGCGCTTTGGACGAAGCCGAGCGGAATGCGGGCGTTCGATCGCGTGCGGTTCATGGCGCCGAATCAACCGTCATCTCTGTCTGCAAAATTGTCCTTCCATTATCTGCCGATGAAAACTGGATCGATCGGGATTTGTGGTTGCAGGATCTTCAGACTGGAGATGCTACCGATGAAGATTCTGCCATTGCACAGTCTCTTCGAAGAAGGATTGCGGAAGGCATTCGTTCTACATCTTGAGAATTTGCGCCATCTTTCGGCGGAACCCTCGTTAACCTTTCATTCGAAGAAGCCGGTCTAACCCCTTCCCTTTTTGCCGCTCTCGAAAAAGAAGGCATAACGCCCGGCTATATACCCTACTCTCCGGACAACGGGAGGGTGACCACCGCTTTAACCTGATTCTGCTTTGGACGCACTGTGCGATGTCGCACATGATAACATTCGTTGATAATCTCCAATCTGGGCTTGGGGCAGCGTAACGCCAAGACGTTAGCCGACCTAGCAGAGCAATGTGCTAAATTCTGCTACATCATACTCCGTCTTTGGGTTTCGCATATTATCTCTTTCGTGGGGGCTTATCCTGTTCCTTACTATTTCGTGGTCGGCTCTAGTTAGTGGCTGGCGGCAACTTGCCGCAGAGCAGGAATGGCATTGCAATTATTCTCGGTTCATTGTGCATCAAACAAGGGTGAAGAGGCCAGCTAATACTGTACGTGGCAAGCTGCAAGAGCTGATAGGAATCGAGTGCACCATAAACCATTCACTAAGCGCGCTATCTATACATCTCAAAGGTCAGCGGTTCTATACCTGGTCCATCGCAACGAGACTCGCCGAGTTAATGATTCTTAGGTGTTTTATCAGCTTGAGAGTATGTTGCCCCGGTTCGAACCAAGCAACAGGCTGCAAACGGGGCTTCAGCCGAGTCACATCCTCTCTCTCTGACCAACGAGCCGGTCGTCAACGGATCCGGGAAATAAGCATAGCAACCAGGCTTAAACTCGCGATGCTCAATCGTGCACTTAATAATGTTTACTCAGATTGCAGCCTGATGGTGTATTTGATGCTGCTGTCCGGATGTGATGCCCCATCGTCGAAGCACAGACAATCTCCAAAATCCGATTACCTCAATCGATCTGGTGCGTTGACACAACACGCAATTGGAGAAAAACATTGACCGATGCACATGGTGCAACATACCTGCGTTGAGTATCGGTAATACTGTTGATGGAGAGGGAACAAGATCTTAAGAATCATTCACAAGTCCTCACGGCCTGAGAATGTTCTTTGAACAAAAAAGCTTAGACGAGCTTTGATTTTCGACTTTCACCGCCCTACACTGAAACCTCGACCGACTTTGGAGCGGTCACGAGCCCCAAAATGACCATTACGTCAACGAGAGATAGGCGATGAAAAATGGCTTTG
The DNA here is from genome assembly GCF_003184865.1 of Aspergillus homomorphus CBS 101889. NCBI lineage: Eukaryota > Fungi > Ascomycota > Eurotiomycetes > Eurotiales > Aspergillaceae > Aspergillus > Aspergillus homomorphus. Next base: position 3,848 of record NW_020291973.1, on the reverse strand, counting down.
TGTATTTCAAAGCAATGTGCTTGTTTTATTGTAGAACCCGTCTCATGTGAAGATGATGAGACATCAAGCCCAAAATCCTCTTCCCCCGCAGCTCCTTCTTCTGATCATCTGATAGTTGAATTTCAGACAGCCGGATCGGGTCCAAAATCACGTTCATCGACATCAAGAAATCCTTGATTTCCCAGTCTTTCTCCACCGCTAGCCGATAACAGTCGAACGCGATGTCCTGCGAATTCTTTGAAAAGCTTAGGTACTCGGATAATTGATAGACGGCGACCCTCTGACTAGGGGTGAGGAGCATAGATTTGTGCGTAGTGACGGACGTCAAGCTTGTGGTTGACGAGAATAATATAAGTGAATGGATGGATCTGTTCCTCGGATCTCTACGGAGTAAATTAATCTATGATTAATAGAATATGCAGATTGTGTTGAAACACAAATAGACATGGCATATTACGAGAGTATACTACAAGGAACACCCAAAGTATGTCACCTATCGAATTGCAAGGATAAATGGCATACTGTGGCCAAAACTGGCGTCTGTTTGGTAGAGGAAATCCTTGCTATTACTGATGGTTGGAGTGAATAGCTCCAGAACGTTATAGGTGCCGTAAAATGTGGTTTGATGATCTGATCGACCCTAGCTGACATGTGAGGCGAACCAGACTCAAAGCAAGGCAGGGCTCTCAATCCGAATATGTGCCTGCTTCAGCCATATCCAATGTGCCCTTTCCCCGAAACAAGGCAGCGATTTCCCGTCTCCCAGTGTTCCGGAAGCTTTCGCTATGCCAGCCTTGCCCGCCACTTCCAAGTGGACACGGCGCCACTCAGATGTTCCTACCAAGCCTTCACTGGAATTGTTTGGGTCGTCGGGGAGGGGGGGAAAGTCGAAGTCTAAATTCAGCGGAAAGTACCGACTGTTGAGAGTCACAAACGGTCTGCTGAAGAAAGTCGATTGAAATGTGAGGTCAAGGAATGGCTCGCCACCGCGGTAGGGTGACACTGTGATTCGACTGTATGGAAAGTTGGCGGACTGCGCTGATGTGAATTCAAAGCCGGCACACTAAGCCAGCCGAAGTATTAGAGTCGAGGAACACGAGAAGGGAGAATCAGGCTCACTTACTGCTTTGGGCACATTCCAATTTTTGCGGCCTATATTAAAATGAGCTCCTCAGCCTGGCCGCAGTATCATGTTACATTGCAGGTTAAGTGGGTCCCGTTCGGCCACCAGATCACATCACGGTGGCTTACCACTGTGCACAGCTAGCGGCTTTGATACGTACGCCCTCGTAGAGCGATAGGCCTGCTTCCCATTGCCTGGATGCCGGAATGCCCCTGGAATCCAAAGCAGCTCATCATACATTCCTTCACCGTGGTCAGCAGTCTGCATAGTCTTCGGGAGAGCTCGACCTACCGATGGGGCTCTTATGATAACGAACGATGACACAAGCCTGCAATCCGCCGGCGTATTCCTGATCAGCAAACGGAGAGCCGTGCTCCAGATCATGGTACGAAGCCACAGGTGGCTGTTTTGCGAATGAGAGGCCAGCAAAGCAAACAAGAACGTCTCCAACTGCCCGGTCCCACAAATTCGCGATATCGGAGAATCGATTCTCTTGCTGCCCTTGTGGGTCTACCGGGTACTCCATGGCCAAGGAAAAATAGAGCAAAGAATGATGAGATGTTGCAGTGGTGGGCAAGGATCGTCTGCTCATTTATCGAAGTAATGCACTATGGCTCGTCTGAACTTCGGCTACAGATGAGACATTTAGTATGAGTAGATCTGACCTTACGCCTTGCAAACGACTGGTTCGTTCCCGCTAACCGCTAGCGCTCAATTGTGCAATTGATATAGGTCAAGATAAGCGCAAGGCTGTTGCACAGTTGCTAGCCGCGCCGGGGACGGTCTCATCATCTGTTCGTGGCCGGACCTGTCAGGGTGTAGCGTGAAGTGACGGCTTTCTGTAGAACCAGCGCTCGTCCAAGTATTGGTGCTTACGGTATCAATTGCCTGAGAAACAGCCGTTGGGGTTTATGTCAGATCTCACGCCGGCTGGTTGTCGACGCCTGGACAAGGATATAAATGGCTATGATGCGGTGCTCGTGTGATACGATGCAATCAGCCATCTAGCAACAACCGACTTCGCGATGGAAACAGCGCGCTTCTACACGAATGACTCTGACCTTCTGATCCTAGGTCTCTATGGTGTCTTTCTAGGCTATCAATTGTGCAACAAGACCCGGTCATATCGACCCCGGCATCCAGGTTCGCTGGTATTCAAGTGCAGGCCGGTCCATAGCTAATGGTTTCTGTAGCTCTTTTCTGGCATGTTCTCGCAGGCCTCATTGAGCTGGTGCTCTACTACCGCAACCCGCAGTGTGGTAGAGGGGCGGTCATCGCATGCTGGGTACACTCCTTTACCTCTCTGGCTTTGGTGAAAGGGCTTCCTAATGGCTATCCCCCGCATACCCGTATGCCGCTCCCAACGCTCCGAGTCTCATTTTGACTCTGCTCACTGATAATTTACAGGACCCGTATACCAGGCCGGCTCCCTCATGAGATCAGCGTTGGTAGTGCACGCCTACATCACCCAGACCGCTATGGACTACCACTCCAGCATCATGCCCTTGCACGGTTTTGTGTACACTCGCGCGTTGATCTTTTTGCTGGGAACCATGGGGCCTACTCGGAGTTTCGTGAAGAACGTCAACAGCCCGTTTGTCTATGCACAATCAGTCCTGGGGGCGGCTCTGATTTCGGTGAGCCACTGCCGGGGTTCGTGGCCTGTCCCAGCATATCTGGTCTTAGTCCACGGATTGGGTAAGTTGAGTCTACGGGTGCAAGAAAAGTACCAGTCATGCCGGTAGGTCAACAGTTTCCGTCCCCCACAAAAGCCGCTGGATGAAGCTGAAACTGCTGCAGTGAGGCAGGCGTCTCTGAGCCCTTGTGGAACCAAGCTCTGCGAGAAATGGGGTTCTGCACCCGTGCAGGGCAAGACTTGGCACCCAGTGCACCTCTGATCGGTTATCTTCCCACGGACATGATTGGAGACGTGTGGAGCCAATACATCTAAAGATACGGGTCTAGCTCTCGGCCGATAAGGAATCCATGTCTCGAGCAGATACCGGTGACGTTAGATTGGGTCAGTCCAATACCATTGAGACGCAGGATCTGAGAGCGGTACATGGTCGGTCACTCCATCAGTGACCGCGGCGGGTGGACGGGACACGGTACACAGAGTGAGGAGGTTGTTTGTATGTGATTGGGCGGCAAATGAGAGGCAGTAAGGATTGACTGTCTTACTCACGAAAGACCTACCCCCCTAGAGCAGGTCCAAACCGTAAAAGATTACATGGCTCATCTCAACGCTTGTAGACAGTGTCGGAGTGGGAATGAGTTGCAAAGTTGTTGGGGGTGCCCGCTGTCTCCGACAAGTGCATTGGTGCGGTAAGCCGATAAAACAGTAGAGGAGAGAAGGGGCATGGTCAATCGATACTGGGCGTCCTGGCTCCCACAGAGTGTCTGTCCCCCGATTGAGAATTGGCCCCTCAAACAATGTCATTGACCAGGATGGGTTGAACAGCCGGTGCTGAACTGGCCCTCCAAGAGTCCGTGTTGAACTGAACAGCATGGGAGCTAAGATGATCAAATGTTCGGGGGTCACTGGGCGAAATTGACCAACCGTGCAACATGATCAACCGACGTGTTGAACTGATCGGTTGCTGAGCAGCAGTTGAACAGAAGGATACTATCAGAGGATGTTAATCAAAAGTGCTGCTTCATTTGACGACCACGGCATGGCCTGGAACGCACTGGCGCAGTATAGTGCGGCGCTAGTGAGTCTCGA
>NW_020291972.1:0-57196 GCF_003184865.1 Aspergillus homomorphus CBS 101889 | reverse complement strand
AGATCCCGACAAAGCCAGACAGTCGATGAGGTGCCGTATCCGAGCTTCACGACGACCTGGTATCTGGACGCGAAAACCTCGCCGATGCGGACGGGATAGAAGCATTCCGCTTTATAGAATGGGAGCTGCTCTTCTTCGTATGCCGTAGACGGATTAAGTTTTGCGAAGCCTGAGGTTGGAAATTGGCGCGCGGGTAGTGGCGTAGTTGACGCTTTGGTTCGAGCTGTAGTATAGCATAACCCGGGTTTTAGGGGATGGCGGGGAGGTGATGGAATTTGCTCAACCGCACGGAATAAGGGTCTGGGTTTCCGACAGAGCGCGAACATGGTATCCTTGGGTTATAGGAAAACATAATTCTAAGGGGAAAGAAGGTTTGAGGAAGTGCAATCTGTCGCGTGCGCCGAGGATTTCCTGCTCCTTGCGACATGCGTAACGTCATAAGCGGTGGCTCCGGCTTGGTTTATCCATACTTGGTTTTCACCCAAGCACTCGCCACAGGACCTCAACATTGCATTATGTTGATGCATAACTAATTATAATTTTAACCCATGAGATATGTCAACTCAAGACTCAGCTGACTTCAATTGTAAAATTGCTTAGTTTAGAATAACAAAATGGAATAGATATGATTGCATGTGTACCAATGGACCTAAAACGCCTGGACTGCCTGAGTGCCCTTGCCTTGCTGACGCTCCTGCGCAACTGTTCTACCCTCAACGCTGTTGGTTTCCCTTTAGGCTCCCCGAGTCTTTTGGTCTTTTTTTTTTTTTTTTTTTTTTCCTTTCTCCATTTCTACTTGTGAATCCCTTGCGGGCTACTATAAGGGCAATAGAGATAGTCTCAGCTCGAATGAAGCTTCTTCATCTTGTTGACACCCTCATATAGCCCACGGTCGATGGCAGCTGCCACAGTCAGAGTGCCACCAACGATCGCGCAGACTCCAGTCAAAAATCCAGTGAACGTCTTAGGGCGAGCTTCGCGGTTGATGACCTTCATCGGGGAGATATCGTAGTTGAAGAAAACACCTGGGATGCCGTTCGCAGCGTGGAGCCGCTCCTTGTGACCTTCGTCTGAGGCATCGCCACCGCGCAGAGACCGCTTGTGGGAGGTCACCGAGTACTGATGGGTTTCGATGCTTCCCTCTGCTCCATAGGCAATGCCGTGGGCACCGAGAGGGGCCTTGTCATAGGCGCTGTGGATGGAAGACGAGAATAGCGGATCCCAGCCCAAAGGGAGGTACGATGTCGAAACCACCTTGACAAAGTACATGAAATTGTACCCAGGCTCGCTAGTCTCCTGCTTAGTGTTATCCAAGGGGTTTGTATGGTGGTGGTCTGTCCATTGCCAGCGATCTGACAGCTCGTCAGGCAGCTGCGGTCCGAATCGAAGCTGATGAATCTCGTGGGTCATGGTATGTTTCTCGTTCTCGGCCAGGTTGGGCTCGAAGAAAGTCGCAAGATCGTGCACATGGACGTTACCACTGGTGAAACTGCGCCCGGGCGCAATGTGGAAGTTACCGATCACCTTGTTTACGCGGAGAACTCCCTCGAGGCGGCAGCCTTCCCGACGCTGTGCATCGATGCGTTCCGCATATCCCTCCATATCACATTGCTCAATGTTCTCTCCCTTGCCAAAGGCCCATTGCTTTTGGGCATAAGCTTCGCGGACCTCTTCGCAGGTATTGCAGCATCCAGCCTTGATGGCGCCAGCCGGTGCGGGTGCGCCACCACATTCGCCGCAGTAGTCGGGGTCCAGGTGTTTCGCGGATTCCTTTGAGGAATGGCTGATCAAAAGAGGATTGGTCAGGGATGAAGATCAAGAAAGGACTAGGGAATCCCAATCTTACAGCTCTAGAGCTTTCACGTCAATCACACGGCCTCCTTCGGCCTCTGAAGTCAGGCGCACTTTGTTAATGCCATGGGCCACGCCAGTCTGTTGCTCGCCTGACACGTCCATAACATCGAGGGTCAACATCTCGCAAGGGAGCCGGGGAAAGGTCACGTTGAGATGAATCTCCATCTTCTCTCCTACAATGCGCCGAAGGTCATCAAGTCAGCCTCACTTCGTTCCTGTCATCCAGCAGAGTGAACTTTATTGTCATACCTCTTGACTTATCCACCACCAACTCGGGCAGGACCACCACGCGCCTGTAATCCACCCATTCTCCCCATACAAGCCAGAAGATAACCAGTAGCGAGGTTATGGTGATGACTCCACCAGACGTGGTTCGGACGCGAGCATCTTCCACCGTTTTGGCGAACGCATCTAACCGTGTAAATCGTGATTTCGCCGCCATTTCTCAAACGTGCTTGACGACCATGCGGAGAGGTCGTCGAATATGTGCAAGGTCGCGGTCTTCGGTGAGCCAGTTAGTGCCCGCGATAAAGGCAGGGCGTCTATCGGCTGGGATTGTATGTCAGCTTAACCAGTTGAGGACGTCCAATTGGCCGATCGTTAGGGTCTAATCAGAGAAATACTTACCTGAGTAAACTGAATGAATGATTGAGGTAGCACAGTAAGCAGCACGAAGCGAGCCCCTCAACTGGCAGTGACGACTGGCGTGCAACTTCAATTGGAACAAGCTGTCCTGTTAGCTGTAGCGGAGAACTACAGGACACTGCGGGTAACGGACGAACTGAGTACTGTATTGTTGCAATTTTACCCTGTGGGGAATAGTGCAGTATTATTGCCTGCCCGCGTCCGTGAATCGATACGCCGGTATTACCAGCAGAATGTCAAAGGACAGACTACAGAGCCTGATTGGATGCGCTGGGCCACAGTACCTGACTGCAGATCACGTGATAGCCCGTCGCAATCTGCAGCCAGATGTCGTCTCACGTGACACGACTACTTTCGGTGGTGCACGTCACTTTTTCTGCTGACTCGAACTTGTCATTGTCGCTTTTGCTTTCTGCTTCTATTGCACTCATTATTATTCCCCTCCCTCATAACTCAGCTCCGAGGGTGACTGGCGGTTCTCTCTCCCACACGCACCAAGGGTTCCCCAAAATTTAGAACGCCGAATCAAAAGATTTTTCTTTCATCTCATCCACTTGACCTCGTAAGCGGTTTCTTTCAACGTCTTTCATCGAATGCCGCTTGGCTAGTTTCGGACGACAAAGCGCGCGGCGCTGCACCTGCCTACAAAAACCTCTCGCGCCATCGTCGACCACTCCCATTCCTTTCCAGCTTACAATTCTCACGAGAAAACAATCAACCAAACACAATCTTCCTTTTATCACCACTATGAAGAACGGAAAGGCTCGAGGCCGCCCCAGCGCTTCGGATCGCGGAGGCATCCGCAAGCGGGGTGCTGCTAAGAAGGTCGATCGGGAAGGTGACTTGGTAATGGATGGAAACACACCTCAAACCCGTGCGAAAAGGGGTCGTGGTGATTCTGGCCGCGCTGGCGCCTCGTCTGGAACACGGTCTCAGACGTCTAGCCGGGCTCTAGACGCCATTCAAAAGGCTATTACTAGCAACTCGGATTCGCATCAAGCAAATATTCGTCAAGGCAGCCGGACCAGTAACCTGGAACATGTTAGCGTCCGTGGCTGGAAGCAGAGTAAGGCCGCGTCGAATCCCGACGGCGGCCTAGAAAGCCTAATCGGCTTCCTCGAGAAAAAAATCAGCACCCCCGACGCAAGAAATAGCGCACGCGCAAGGATCACAAAGGTATGTGCAACACCAGAACTTGCGATTATCGACATGAGTTATCACCAGCGTCGTCCTCTCCGGTGTGCTCTCGTTTTCAGTGATGGTACCTCCAGAACGATGGTCGACACTTGCTTAGGCTCATTTGGCATTTCTTCCTTGGGATGATCGCGGGTTACGAAGAGGTCTCTTGCGCCTTACTAACGTTCACTAGTCGCGGGTCGAAGGCGACGCGCTTATAGTGTCTATCAAGCCAGAATTGTTGGACAGGATGCTTAAGATCAACGGCTTTAGCTTTGCAGGCGCTCCTTTGACGATTGAAAAATGTGATGACGCCGAGAGCGCGCTGTTGGATCAGTCGGTGCTGTCTGCTAATGGTAGCACGCCCTCGGCCGCCGACACGAAGGCTAAAATGACTGCCTTCCTCGCCAAGCGTTTTGACCGAGAAAACAAGTTGCTCAACCTTTCGGACCTACACAACGATCCGGACCTCATAGCCATGGGTATTTTCCAGAGCACATCAACTGAATCGAAATTCTTCCCCGCGCTAATGAAGGTCTGGGAGCTGAACCTCAGCTTGATTTTCGACAGCGCTGCCGCACGTCGCCAGGCGGTCGAGAGCGTCAGTCTCAGGGACAATAAGCTTGCGAACCTCAAGATGGTCACTACTTTGGCGCAAACTTTCCCAGACTTGAAGAACCTCGACCTTTCGAACAACGACTTCAAGGACGCACAGTCCTTGTTGGGATGGCGCCACAAATTCGAAAACCTCGAGTTCCTCGACCTCTCCAACAATCCTTTCAGCGCCGATCCCACTTTCAAGGATACCATGCTGAAGTGGTATCTTAAACTCCGAGTTTTGAACGGTATTGAAGTGCGGACAGCTGAAGAATTGGCGGCGCTGAAGAAGTCGCCAATCCCTGTCCAGGCACCGTACTTCCGGGATGAGGGCTGCATTGCCGAAAACTTCATCAGAGCTTTCTTTTCGGGCTACGACAATGACCGGAACGGTCTCCTCGATAGCGTATACGACAATGAATCCACCTTCACTCTCAACATCAACACCGCCGCTCCCAGGGCCCATCAAGCTGATGTCGCCGCCTGGGATGCGTACATCAAGAACAGCAGGAACTTGCTCAGAATCACGCATTTGACCGCCAGAATGTCTCGCACGCATAACGGTGCGGAGAAAATTCGCAAGTTATGGAACAGTCTTCCGGTTACAAGACATCCAGATATCGCAGCGCATCCTCAAGATTGGCTAATTGAGTGCTATCCGATTCCGGGTCTAGTCGATCCGACCGGTCAGAGTCCTACCGGCGTTGGCGGTCTTCTGATCACGGTGCACGGAAAGTATGACGAAGTCGGCAAGGGGTCTAAGATCGACACGCGGAGCTTCGACAGAACTTTCGTCTTGGGTCCTGGCGGTGGTGCAGGTGGAGTACGAGTCATCAACGATATTCTGTGTTGTCGCGCGTATGGCGGCAATGAAGCATGGGCTCCAGAAGCTGAGGGAGCCGTTCAGCAAGCGGCTCAGCAAGCAGCTCCTCCGCAGCCTACTGATCAGGCAGCTGTTCCTCAACAGGTGGCGGCACCACCAGCCACTCCCGAAGGATATGGCATGCCTGGGCCTGGCAAAAATGAGACTCAAGTGCAACAAGAGCAATTGATACTGCAGGTCATGAAGCAGACAGGGATGACGCTGCAATATTCTCAATTGGCTATCAGCGGAAATGGCTGGGATTTGGATAAGGCCTTACAGGATGTCGCCAAGCTTAAGGTAAGACCATCCATCCACCGGATCTTTCTGGCAAGACGCTCATGCTAACGGTTCTACAGGAACAGGGAACGTTGCCCCCTGAGGCTTTTCTACCTGGAACCCTTTGAGTTACCCAACACCGCATTTCCTCTCTTTTATTAGAACGACCAATTTCATTCGCACTTTTTTAGACTTTCAATGGCGTCTGTTTGGAGTCAGAATTTTGCTTCGCCTTGGCCTGATTTTCTCTTCTTCTGTTTCTGTCGCTTATTGCATGGCTCGGGCGAATGGGAATCGGGCTGAATACTGTGATAGTGAAACTAGTTTTCATTTTATCTTAACCTGTTGTGTATTAATAAAACCCACGAAATATGATGTCCATGAAGAAAGAGCCCTTGGGGTTGGAGAGTAACACCCCCAGGTCAGTTTATTATCCACAAGAGGTGACCTACCTATCCATCAGAGAGAGAGAGAGAGAGAGAAGAGAAGTTTCTATCATTGTTGTAGATAATCATCGTGACCGGTGCAGATCGAAAACTAACTAGGCATGTTCCATGTTGCGCACTATAATAAATCATAAATCCCCTGCCCGAACGCTACGACCAGACTCGAGGCGACTTTGCCGGACTCCCGCCGCCCGCGCGCTTTGTGAGCTCCGCCGAACCAACAACCTAGACTCCCCGCCCCTCATTAGTTAATCGGGGCTGGAGCTCACCAATCCTCCTCCTGCTCTTTCATTCTTTCAGACCCCGTCTTTCTTTGTTTGTGTGCATGTTGGACTGACGATTACCCTCAAGCTGGCATTGCAGCATGCGTCTGGCGTCTGTATTGAAGAGCTAATGGAATGTTCACCACTACCGCTACCACCGCCTCAATGCCCTCCAACGGAGCGGCCGATATTGACCCCTTAGATGCAGGTGAGCGGACGAGCTGTCAACCCTTCAGTTCCGACTCTGGGAAAACCTAGCTGACCATCAGTGTTGCACTAGCTGATTACGATCCTATCGACCATCTCAACGCGATTTTCTCCCATCCCTCCACGCTGTCCTCCGTGTCACAAGTGTCCCAGTCCCTCGGCGCATATGAAGATGAGCTCGACGACGACATCAGTGGCCTGGTCGAGGACCAGGTTACGTCCAATGCGGAAAGCGTCGAGCGCATTCAGGCCGCCAAAGCAGATTTGACCGATCTCTTCAAGAAGATCGACGACGTGCGCGACCGCGCTTCCAAGACCGAGCTCGCTATCACGGAGATGACGGCGGATATCAAGCAATTAGACAACGCGAAAAAGAATCTCACCCTGTCCATGACAGCGCTGAAGCGGTTGCAGATGCTGACTACGGCCTACGACCAGCTACGCGCCCTTAGTCGGACCAGACAATACAGGGACTGTGCTCAGCTGCTGCAGGCGGTAATCCAGCTCATGGCGCATTTCAAGTCGTACCGGTCGATCGATCAAATTGCGCTTCTCAGTAAGAACGTCGCAGATATACAACGCGAACTGTTGGAACAGGTCTGCGAGGATTTCGAGCTGGCATTCGCGAAGGGAGAAGTAGGGTTGCAGAGGTCAACACTGTCGGAAGGATGTCTGGTCATGGATGCGCTGGGCGACCATGCCAGATCCCGGCTAGTGACCTGGTATTGTAACTTCCAACTCCGCGAGTATCGCCAAGTGTTCAGAAATAATGAGGAGGCTGGGTCCTTGGATAACATTTCTCGCCGGTATGCCTGGTTTAGGCGCATCCTCAAGATCTACGATGAGGAATACGCGCCCATCTTTCCCGCAGCTTGGAAGGTCAACGAGATCCTGGCCAACATCTTCTGTGAAGGAACGAGGGACGACTTCAAGGGCATCCTCTCCCGCTCGGTGCGCAATGGTCAAACGATCGACGTCAATCTGTTGCTGTCGTGCTTGCAAGAGACCTTGGAATTTGAACATTCTCTTGAGCGGCGGTTTGTGACCCCCGCCCGTCCCTCCACTGACACATTTGCATCGAGCGAGGCGCCTGTATTTGGTCAGGCCATATCGGAGGCTTTCGAGCCTTATCTCAGCGTGTGGGTCGAGGCTCAGGACAAGCAGCTGGCTGCGCTTATACCCAAGTACCGGCAACAACCCGTGAAGCCGCCGGATGAAGAGTTCGACTCTCATATAGTTATATCCTCCTCGACGGACCTGTTCAACTTCTACCGACATGCTTTACAGCAATGTGCAAAGTTATCCACCGGCGGAAGCCTTGCAGACCTGGCAAAGGTCTTTGCAAAGTATCTGGACCAGTACGCGCAACAGGTACTTCTCTATTATATCAGTGAACGTCCCACCGGACACACACCGTCCAAAGTCGCCAATCTCGAGGATCTGATCCTGGTTCTCAACACCGCAGATTACTGCTACACGACCTGCAACCAGTTGGAAGAGAAGATCAAGGGGAGGCTGGATAAGGCACTCAAGCAGTCAGTGGACCTGCAGAGCCAGGCCGACACCTTCATGGGGATCGCGTCCGCGACCGTTCGAGGTCTCGTGCGAAGGGTTGAGATCGAATTGGAGCCCTGTTGGCGTGAAATGCGCAATATTCCCTGGAGCCGATTGGAAAGTGTCAGCGACCAGAGCTCCTACGTGGGCGAACTCCTGTCTAAGACTCAGACGAAATGTTCAGAGACCCTACAGCTGCTACACAAGCAGCAGTATGCCCGGGCTTTCGCAGACCACACTGTAGAGCTAATCTCAAACCTCTTCATCACTAATATCTTTCAATCCAAACCTATTGCAGAGACTGGAGCGGAGCAAGTAAGTTTTCTCCCTCAGGTCCGCACCCGAGAGCTGCCCAGCCAATAACCACCATCTTCTAGATGCTCCTCGATGCCTATGCCCTTAAGACTGGCCTTTCATCACTCCTTCCCAGCCCCGCTCCCGCGGGCTTCGTCAAGCGCGTCAACAACAGTTTCGCTAAGATCGAAGCCCTCCTCAAAACCGTCCAAGTGCAACCCTCGCCCCCCGAAGCCCTCGTGCAAGCCTACCTCGTCCACATCGCCGACCAGAATAACACCAACTTCCGCAAGATTCTCGACATGAAGGGCATCCGCAGCCGCCAGGAGCAGAATCACCTCCTGGAACTCTTCCAGATCCACCGGGCATCCGATCGCTACGCATCCAACCTCCAACAGAGTAACCCTATGCTGACCGCCTTGCAATCCACCACCACGCCGACCTCCACCTCCGTCTCTCAGGGCCTCGGCCTCGGATCGGCCGCCGCGTCCATCGGCGCCACGAACCTTCCCTCTCGCTTCGACGCATCCATGCTCGGCTCCGCCCTCATCTCCGCCGCCAAGGACGGCGTCGACCGCTTCGGAACCCCCATGAGCAGCTCGTCAGGTAGCATGCTCCCCGGAGGTGGGGGCGCGGCCTCCGGTGCTGCCGGCGGAGCCACCCTCACCTCAGCCTCCTCTACGCCCAATCTCGTGGGCTCGGCGGCCCCGAATAACCCCGGCGCAGAGAGTAGCGCTGCTGCTAATCTGAACGAGAACCTGAAGAATATCGGCAAGTTCTTCCGCCGTGATCTGGGCGGGTTCGGGGGTAGGTTTGGCCGGAGTGGGGACGATGGGTGATTTTGTTTCCGGTCGGTCTGATGTAGTTACTGTACATATGAATATAATTTCTCCTTCCTCTTCTTCGTAAGTTTCATTCATAGTGCATGTGTCTCACGGACATGAGCCTTATAATGAATAGGCCTACCTCTTTTCAGGGAGGATTTGCTGTGAGTATGCTTCAATTTTACCTTACGGCCTTACAGCGTGCTGTGAACATGCACAGCAGCAGTTCAAACCAAAAAAAGACCATGCCATTTTATATCGACAACATCCGCGGTCTTTGACCCACAGAGATGATCTTGAGAACCGAATTGCTTGGTGTCCTTGAGAATCCTCATCGGCAGTGGGTATGCGGCCGGCGGGGACGGAAGATTGAAAGTGGAAGTGCTGACGGCATCACACTGCATCATTCGATCACCTCTGCTTCTGGGCCGACCACTTAGCTCGTCTGCTGGGTGGCTTTCCAACGTTTTTGGATAGTGCGAGGCTGTTCTCGGATCATTCCAATCTCGTATATGAACCATGGCGTTTCAATTCTGGTGAGGAAGAACGGGTTGCGCGGGGCGATCTTCCGCTCGATATTTATCTGGTACCGTGGGTGCATCAAGGTACCCCACCCATGGGCTATGACAATAACGTTCTTATGCCCTCTTGGATTCGATACAGGCCTCAAAAATGATCTACTTTGCTACCTACGTCCTGAGAGTTGGCGGTAAAAGCACTCCCGCGCAAGAGTTATGACGGCGAAGAACGAGGGGACGATCTTTCAACCGTTGGTGATGTTAATCCATTATATGCATATGTACATTGAACTATTCCACAGTTACATTAACATAGACTTTTACACGGTCTCTAGCCAGCAGCATTGGGTAAGGATGTAGGTATATATGTTCAGATGCTTTTTACTCATCCTCCCATTTCAGCGTCTTCCGGACCTTGCTCATCGCATACAACGAATCATTCAGCTCGCCTTTCTTCTTGTCTTCGATGGTAGATGAGACCTCCGTGGAACCCGCGGCGTTGATCGCGTCGGTCACGGGCTTCAGGGTCGGTTCCCAACTCAGCGACCCCTCTGCGCTTCGTTGCGGACGGACTGCCTCAATCATGGTGGACGGAGCGGAGGCGCTGGCGCGCCACTCTTGGATCGAACCCGCGGTGCGGATCGAGTCGACGGAGATGACGAGCGTGTTATCTTTCTCGATGCTGGTCACGGCTAGGGCATTGCCGGTAAGTTCGATGTGGGTCTGGGGCTTTAGGGAGCCGTCGGCTTGTAGGGTGAAGCATTGGAGGCGGGGGGACCTGGCGGAGCATGAGGATTAGTTGATTGCACGTGTTGCATGATCGTAGCAGCATTGCTCTGATCGGGAGCACTCACCCGTCAAGCGCGACCAGGATGAGCCGCATGTCCCCAAGCGTCGGAGCCCAGATCCCGCGGACAACCACCTCGGTGGCGGAGCCTTCCTCGACCAGAGGAACCTTGTGGAGGAAGCGACCTTCGGCCCAGTTCCAAACGATCAGGTAGTTGTCGCCTCCACCGGAGATGAGATACTCCGGGGCGTACTGCGGCACGCAGATCTTGCTGATAAAGGCGGTATGACCCAGGCAGTAGTTTTCGATAACGTGTGCCTGGGGTGGCCCGCGAGAGACACGGATGTGCTCATCGCGGTCCGCGGTCAGGATGTAGGTGCGCTTCTGGGTTTCGGAGGGGAGAGAGACGAAGACCATATCGGTAAGCAGCGAGACATGGCCGAGCAGGAGGTGGTGTTCGAAGGACGGGCCCGACTTCTCCTCCCCTTCCTCCTTCTTCTTGCTGGCGAGGAGAAGTTGCTGTTCCAGGGCTCTCAGGTTGCCCTTGGTGTGCACGGTAAGGTCGGTTGCGGCAGGATGGCTGAGTTTCGCCTCCCTGTTCGGTCTGGGAGCAACGGCAGGCTTGTCGCTACTCGGGATGAGGGGGAGAGAGTGAACGTCTCCAAATTTGTCAGCGCATAAAATTGTGGTCTCGTCGCTGGTCAATGCGATGGAGGATGGGCGTTTCGGCATGATGCTGTGAGGATGCATTAGCATACAACATCGGTCTCATTCAGCACGGCATGCAGTGTCATGGACTACGCTTACCGCTCGGTGAGCTGGTTGAAAGAGCCGTCGTCTTGGAGCTGAAAGACGCGGATGCACTTGTCTTCCCCAGTGACAGCAATAACATAGTCACCGTTCGACGTGCTGGTTACGATGGGAATGTTCGCCCAAGCAGGCGCGGGCTTCGGTTCCTTTGTCACCTCTGCTGGTCTAGACACTTCCGCAGATCCGCCTTCCGATATAGAGACCTTCCTCTTCTTCTCTGGGGGTTCGTGGTCACTGGAGCTGGTATCTTGCGGCCAGCTCGCAAGCCGCTGACCGGTCTCGGCAGAGTAGGAATACAGCCGTGGGCCGGCGGAGGCAAGCAGAAGCTTGGCCTGCGGTCTTTCCACAAATTGGACACATTGGAACGGGTGTTGAAAGTTGACAGCCATAATGCAATGCTGTCGACGGAGCCCAAGAACGGTGGTGCAGCTCCTAAAGTATATAGGCTCAGTAACAATCGCAGAACTTAACCTTGCGCTCCCCCACTTGCGATTTGATAGAGGAGTGGGTGGAGGGCAGAAAAAAAAAGCCTCACCGCCTAAAGTGTCACCGCATGGGATACCGCCTACCTCAGAATGACAAAAAAAGCTAAGCGTGGAGCGGGGCTCACGTGATTAGTCGGCTAGCGAGGCCACAACCGAGTAAAGATTTCCCAAAATTCTCAGTTGCGTTGTTTCTTTCGAACTTCAACGTTTCGATTTATTCGGACAACAACAACGTCAAGAAATTCTCCCTTGCCCTTAAACAGCCTTTCTTCAGCGAAATAAGGAGAAATGGGGGGCAAGTCTGCTAGCAAGGCCGCTTACTTCGAGAAGCTCAAGGCCCTTCTCGATGAGTACAAGACGGTTTTCATTGTCGGTGTCGACAATGTCAGCTCCCAGCAGATGCACGAGATCCGTGTCTCTCTGCGTGGTGAGGGTGTCGTCCTGATGGGTAAGAACACCATGGTATGTCATTTCCCAAGCTCTTCTGCTGTTGATGCATACTAACAGTATAATCACAGGTTCGCCGTGCCATCAAGGGCTTCGTCAACGACAACCCCGAGTACGAGCGCCTGCTTCCCTTCGTTAAGGGTACGTATTTATATTCTCACGTGCTCGTGAAGACAATTGGCTGATGAGAATTGATTAGGCAATGTCGGTTTCATCTTCACCAACGGTGACCTCAAGTCCACCAAGGAGAAGATCTTGGCCAACCGTGTTGCTGCTCCTGCTCGTGCTGGTGCCGTTGCCCCCGCTGACGTCTGGATTCCCGCTGGTAACACCGGTATGGAACCCGGTAAGACCTCTTTCTTCCAGGCTCTCGGTGTCCCCACCAAGATTGCTCGTGGTACTATTGAAATTACCACCGACCTGAAGCTCGTTGAGGCTGGCGCCAAGGTTGGCCCCTCCGAGGCCACCCTGTTGAACATGCTCAACATCTCTCCCTTCACCTACGGTATGACCATCGCTCAGGTCTACGACCAGGGTCAGACCTTCGGTTCCGACGTTCTCGACATCGAGGAGTCCCAGCTTCTCGATGCGTTCAGCGCTGCCATCAAGACCATCACCACCATCTCTCTGGCCGCTAACTTCCCTACCCTTCCCTCTGTCATCCACTCCGTGGTCAACAGCTACAAGAAGGTTCTCGCTGTTGCCATCGAGACCGAGATCTCCTGGCCCGAGATTGAGGAGCTCAAGGACCGTATCGCCAACCCCGACGCTTACGCTGCCGCCGCTCCTGCCGCTGACGCCTCTGCCCCTGCCGCTGGTGGTGCTCCCGCTGCTGAGGAGGCCGCTGAGGAGGCTGAGGAGTCTGATGACGACATGGGCTTCGGTCTCTTTGACTAAACGTCTCGCGTCATTTCTACACGTGAAACGATCGCCATGTTTTAGATATCCTTCTTACCAATCTTGACGATTGGATGAATGAAAAAGATTTCATGGTCAAGAATGTTATGGTCAAACCTTCATCTAGATATGGAACGTAGTTTGCGCTCCATTGTCTGATGAATCAACGAAGGTAAGCTCAATTTGTCTTCACAGAGTCTTTCCCATGCACAACATTCCTGGGTGAATGATGATCCTTTTTAACTCGGAGCTATCGCTTTGAAGATCAAAAACAGCAACAACTTACACTCTAATTTTTTGCTGACACCTTTGTTACTCTCTCACTTTTGTCCCTTGAACTTTTGAGGCAATCGGATGGCTAATGACAATTGTCATAATAGGTTCACGTTGGTTCGTCGTAGGACGTAAGGCCAGCTTCGTGTTTTGGCAGAATATACTCAGTATGTCACTGTCAGCAGCTCTCTGTAGTTAGAAGTTTGGCACGGTGTAGAGGATCGGGAATATTGTGATATTTATTTCCGATAGTCTATTGTCTACAAGGGGAAGATTCTTCAAAACATGGTACATGATAGCTTTAGCAATAGAATGCATCCAATCCATACATAAATCAAAGAAACTCTGCCCTTTTCGTCCATACTAGAAATGTTTGTATGATTTGTAGCCCTACGATAATACAAGTATCCAGGTCGTTTGGGCAAGCTCCGCGTAGTCAGCGGTGATCAGCCGATTGACGGCCCGAGGCACCGAGCGGCAGGACTTGCGCATGTCATGGAAACCCCTCCTTCCCAGGGTCCTCTCTCCTGCAACATACCTTTCACAACCAAAATGCCCGAGCAGTTTGCGCCATTGAAGAACGACCTCTTGCTGAGGGCCGCCAGAGGTACCTCAAAGTTTATCTATACACTCACCAACATAGAAAGCTAATTTTCTCTTAGGTGAGGAGGTGCCCCGCCCTCCGATCTGGGTCATGAGGCAAGGTACGCCTTCTCCCATTCGTAATCTGTGCGGAATCTAGGAACGTGCAACCAACAGTCACTAACTCTGAGCTTCGACTTTCTGCAGCCGGTCGCTACCTCCCCGAATATCACGAAGCGAAAGGCAACCGCGACTTCTTCGAATGCTGTCGCAGTCCCGAGATCGCCTCCACCTTGACCCTCCAGCCCATTGAGCGGTATGCCGGACTCATCGATGCAGCGATCATCTTCTCAGACATCCTGGTGATTCCCCAGGCCATGGGCATGCAGGTCGAGATGGTTGACAAGAAGGGTCCGCACTTCCCGCAGCCGCTGCAATCGCCGGACGATGGACAGTACGAGACGGTGATGCAAAAGCAGGTGGACGTCAAGGGTGAGCTGGACTATGTGTACAAGGCCATCACGCTCACCCGCCACAAGCTCGCGGGTCGCGTGCCGTTGATTGGCTTTTGCGGGGCGCCCTGGACACTGCTGTGCTACATGGTCGAGGGGGGTGGCACGAAGCTCTTCGTTCAGTCGAAGAAGTGGATCTACCGGTACGCCGAGGAGTCCAAGGCTCTGCTGCAGAAGATCGCCGAGATCTGCGTCGAGTACTTGGCGCTGCAGGTCGAGGCGGGTGCGCAGCTGGTGCAGGTGTTTGACTCCTGGGCCGGCGAGATGTCGCCCGTGGCCTTCAGCCGGTTTTCCCTCCCCTATCTGCGCTATATCGCCCAGAACCTCCCGAAGAAGCTGGCGGAGATGGGTCTGGAGCCCGTCCCGATGACCGTCTTTGCGAAGGGGGCTTGGTTCGCTCTGGAGGATCTGTGCGAGTCGGGCTACAACGTGGTTGGTCTGGACTGGTTGCATGATCCCGCGGAGGCCAAGAAGATTGCGAACGGTCGCGTTACGCTGCAAGGCAATGCCGATCCGGGTGTTCTCTACGGTACTCGCGAGGCCATCACCGAGGCCGTGGAGACCATGGTTCGCGGATTCTGGCCGGGCAAGAAGGGTTGGATCGCCAATTTGGGACACGGTAAGGATTAACCTTTCAGACTTCGATTCTTTCACATACTGATGATACCATTGGCAATGATTAGGTATCACTCCGTTCGTCAACCCTGATGATCTCCGGTTCTACTTTGAGGAAATTCACCGCTTGACAGCGGCGTAAGGCCGTCGCTTGATGGGTGGGTATGACTCATACAAATCTCCCGACTATATACATTCTGGATATGTTCATTGCAGCGTATTTGCGATTCCTTTCTCGCACAATGATACTCAGACGGCAATATCCTCGTTCCTGTTCGGATCATATAGTCAGACCAAATCCTCGCAAAAAGCACCACGAAAGAAAGATGTCGGTAGAGACAAACAAAATGATACCATGCAAAACTGAAAGACCAAAATCAAGTCCCATCATATCATGACTTACCAGAGCTCCGGCTTATCCTTGACAAAATCCTCCATCAACTTCTTACACTCCTTGTTATTCAAGACCACCACCTCCTTTCCACGGTTGAGAAGGTATTCCTCGCCGCCCATGAAATTCTTATTTTCCCCAATGACGACGCGCTTCACCTTGTAGAGGATACAGGCACCGGTACACATATCGCAAGGCGAGAGGGTGGTGTACATGGTGGCACCTTCGTAGGCCGAAGCGGGCAAGCGACCCGAGTTTTCGAGCGCGGACATCTCAGCCTATTGCAGTTCCAGTCCAATCAGTCAGTCAGTCAGGCAGTCAGTAGTTACGTCATGCTAGCTCCTGCAATTTACCCAACGCAACAATCCTCACACACCTAGAGCAGCAGTCGAGATCCAGGGTAGACAATTGTAAGGGGTTCGACAATGCAACGAGGCCCTTTAAAAAAAGAAGAGGGGAAAAGCAAAGGATAGGAAACGCACATGCAAGACGGCGCTGCCCTTCTGGACGCGCATGTTGTGGCCGCGACCGAGGATCTTACCATCCTTGGACACCAAGGCAGCTCCAATGGGAACACCTCCTTCGGCTAACCCTTGCTTGGCTTCTTCGAGAGCGGCGATAAACCCGGGATCGGTTTCCATGATGATGCTGTGGACTGGAAGAGATGCAGGAGCGGGGGCTGAAGTTGACAGGAAGTGACAAAACTCTGTAGCTCCATGCGGTGCGGAATGCGGAGGCCATGTTCTGATGAACCGGGCGTATCCGTTAGGGATGGAAAACAAGAATACAAATTACGTGTACTTCTGTAAAATTAGAATCTTATACGTGTAAGGCAAAAAGTGGTTTATACAGCATTTTTTTCTTCTCACACTAAGCTCCTCAGGGATTGGTTCAACATCTTAATCGAAAAAGTCTGTACTTCTGGTTACTAAGTAATAAGGAAATAGATTTTTGGTTGGTTTAAAAAACTGCAAGAGATCCACTCAAATACATACAGGTATAAGGATTAAACAGGCGTACAGTACATACGCAAATACACAGAATCCACATCCCTAGTATCCGTTCTTCTTCCCGCTTCGCTTCGGTCTGCCGAGCCGGGGCCACGGGCAGTCATCCATGATGCCGGGGTGACCTTCCAGGTACCGTACATAGTTGGTCCATTGCCGAGGAGTAGACTACGTACTCCTCCTGCTCTCGGCGGCCTCCTCCTCCGCCTCCTCCGCCTCTTCCTCTTCTTCCTGACCTTCTTTTCCCATGTCTCCTCCGTCTGCGGCCCCTTGCTCCGTCTTCTCCTCTCCTTGGGCCACCCCCCCCTTTCGCGCTCCTCCCGCTCCCGCTCGATCTTCTCCCATTGCTCCTCCTCGACAGAATTAATCCCATTAGGGAAGAATACACCCAGCATACTGTGGCCTACGCCCCGGTATTCTTCTTCAACGGCCCTCAATGTTCCCATCACGCTTTTCCCACCGTACGCCTTTTCGATGTCCAGAGGCATTCCAAGGGGCTCCTGAGTCCGCGCCAGCCCCGCGGCTAAGACGTTCTGACAGATACCGAGAACGCCCACGATCAGAAGATACCATAAATTTGTCTTCAGTCAGGTGGCAAAGATCAGTAGACTAGTCCACAGGATCGCCCGAACCACAAGATCAACTCGTGCCCGGAGAGTAGTCTCGGTTTCGAGGTACCCCGATGCCATATCTTCCAGGTTCAAGCCTTCACAGTTGCCGAGAATGGCAACGGCATGCTGGGCTCCGTTGCCCCTGGTCAAGATATAAGGCGGGCTGGCTCGCTTGCGACAAGCCCACTTCTCCTTCTCCCATTGTGGGAGATGTCCGGCGGTAGTTGCAAGTACAGTCCCGGCAGCAGTAATCAGGAGTATACCCCAATCACCTGACGTAATAAGCGGTAACATAATCGGTAAGCGAGTCGGCCACGTAAGCGAGTCGGCCACCGCAGTCTTGGCAAGCAGCCGGTTATGCCACCCATATCAGAATTTTGATTTACATACAAAAAATGCAGTATTCTTAAACGTTTATATAGCTGTTTAAACGCCTGCAATTGTGCTTAATCCTTCCTTGTTAAACACCTCGTACGTGTATATCCAAGAACACCACACATGCTGCAGCGAGGCGGCGCGCGGCGGCAAGGTTGACCCTCTGCAGGCCCTGTATCACCGGCTGCTTCCTCTGCAGCCTGGGCGTTTGCAAAGGCTTCACGGGCTTCCTGGATTGTGAAGCCATTTAGACTATCCATTTAATACTGATTCCGCCTCTGCTTGGTGTTCTTCCTCTCAACGGCTACACGGAGTTGGTAGTTCTCAAGTTCTAAAAGGGCCGCTCGGTTCAAGGCTATCTCTACACCTTTAACAATGTATAATAAGGCAGTTTGCATAAATGAAACCGGAGGATCAGGGTATTGAAGCAATTGAGATATCAACAACTCGTATTTCTTAAATTACTTTAAATTCCTAGGTGTTTTGGTAACGGTTGAAGTAGTTCCTTAACTACTTGGCCGGCTCTCCTCCCTGTAGAAGATAAAGTTATCTAGAACCTTGCTTGGATCAAAAGGAACAATTCCGGAAGCCTTGAAGGCACTTTGTATATTCGTGGATTTGAATACTTGAATGTGGGCGTCTGGATAGACGTTAAGAAAATCAACCTTATCAATATGGTAATATCCGGTTCGAATAAGGTGTTTAATCCGGCGGCTGTACGCTTGCTTTAACGGCGAGAATACAGCCACATCCAAAGGCTGGCAGAGATGAGAAGAATTGGCCGGCATGCATACTGGAATAACATCATTCTCACGGCATATATCATTAAATTAAGATGTTAAATGGGAGTCATGTCCATCAAGGATAAGGAGGCTATATTAGCCAGTTCTTTGGTCCTTGATATAAGGAATAAAGTGTTCCTTAAGCCAGTGTTCACCAATTTCTCGATTAGTCCACCTATTTGGTGATATCGCAATACGCCATGAAGAGGGTAGACTGCCTTTATACCATGCCTGTATATGGGTCTTTGTCTTTAATATCACGTATGCCGGTAACGCCCATCCTGTGGCGTTGATACACTCAATTGAAGTTACCCATTCGCGGTTTCCAGGCTGTATAAAGAAAGGTCTTCCACGGCAGAATAAACATGTTACTACCTTAGCCGCAGCCACCAAACCTATAGCAAAGCCGGTTTTATCAAAATTGTAGATATCTGCATCTGCAATTGCGTACGTAGCGACGGCGGTTTGTACGCGTTGAAACCAGGCCTGTATAACCTCAGAATCCTTATACTTTGCACATTTATAACTGATTTGACGTGTAAACCGAGACTTTAAGGAATCACGATGCCGAGAAATAAAGTTATACACCCATTTTTCACCTACCGAATCGGTTGATTTTTCACTGTGTTTTTGTATCAAGATTAATACCATATCACGTATATAAAGTTGCCTTGGCGGTGCGCCACGTTGATCCAGTGATATAATCCATTTAATAAGTGATTTCTCTTCCAAAGGAGTCAGTTTATAGCAATTGGCGCGTGTTTTCTTGCGGTACGTGATGCCATTCAAACGATCTTGAAGAGTTGAACGCGGAACTTTAAAAGTATCTGCAGCCTTGTGAATTGAGCGAATTTGACCTTTTTTTATAGCCTTAACTGCGAGGCAGAGCCTGCCTTCTTGTTTCACTGAAACTTTTGATGATCGAGACATTTTTGGTGGAGAAATCGATGTCTGTATACAGGCAGTTTTGTGGGCGTGGTGGTGGTTGATGGGGTGGCCGACTCGCTTACGTGGCCGACTCGCTTACCGATTACGTTATAATGGCAAATATCAGTTGAAGCAGAACGGTCACGATTGCGGTACAGTTCACCCGATTATTGCTCGCCACTGTAACGGATTCGCCTCCCCCAGCTCTCGGGCTGTACACTGTGACGACGAGGCCTACCTGTGGCGGTCGGTCCGCAAACTTATCGTCTTCTCGGAGCTCTTTCCAACTATTCCTCACCAGTGTGTTTGTTTATTCCTTGGTATCTTTATTCGCCCATGCCCCGAACTCTGCCATCAGCCGGCCCAACACCCAGCTGACATTGTCCCTGACATAACCTGTCCGGCCGTGTATGACTTTGCAGCCATAATCCGCGGCCGGCATGAGCTTGTTCTGACCAACAGCAGAGAGGAGTGCGGTGATCGAATACGCGACCCAACCTAAAGAAGACATTTCCGGGTTAGTTCCGAGATCAAGCACTCAGCGACGTGTTGAAGATGGCCCACCGAAGAAAAAGACGACGGGGATGGGCCTTCTAGACCCCACACATTGGGCGAGCGCACGGGCGACGACGTCTCCACCGGGAAACCGAGTGCGGAAGGCTCGGCAAGAATTCGGGCAGGGTATGGATCCGGTCTGGCTAAAGCCTGTGGATGACGCGCAGCTGCAGTTAGATTTGATTGAGTCGGACGAATGGACCGAGTTGGACGAGTTGATGTTGTTGGAGGATTCGAAGAAGTGGAGAGATTCAGATTGGCCTCGTCCGCCTCGTGGTTGCAGCAGTCCTGCAGAGTGCCTGGCAGCAAGGCTGGAGATTGCCAGGGAGGGTAGGATATATTCAAAGCAGTCCAGACGAAGGAGCCAAATATTTGCCAGACAAATTTGGGCGACTGAGAAAGCACGCCACCTAAAGTCTTCAAAGAATCGGGAAGAGAGGCAGAAGTCCAACCCAGAATATGACATGCTCGGATACTGGAGAGAGTATGACATGGAAGAACTCGAAAGGCTTGAAAGATCGCGACTTGATAAATCCTTTGAGAGTATATGTCCACCAGTAAACCCCGTTTATGTAGCATTGGAGGAGAAGCGTGCACTGAGGATACTAAAGGCACTAAAGGCTTCCTCCGTCCAAGGAGGGAACGTTCAGGAAGACAAAGAGGTAACTCAAGCGGGTAGATTGATCAGCAGCCTCAATCTTTGGTTGTTTCTCTTTCCTGCTTGCGTTCTTCTTTCTTCCTGTTTTTTCATTTTCTTTCTGGGTCTGAGGGCTAGATCGCCTTGGACGGGCTTCGAAAAGCTTCCTTCCGACCCCGTATTGTCAATGCGCCCCCGGTATTCTTACAAGTCTTCAACTTTACAGGAAACCGCAGGCTCGGGTTCAGAAAAGGGGCATGGCCTTAGCAGCAAAGTTTAATAGGGCACTTGCCCCTGGGGGTACTGGTGGTTCACTATAATAGGTCATATTCTCATCTAGGACACATAAAATAAAATACAGCTCAGGACTGATACAGTGGTGTGTAGTGGCTGACTACTAAGGCCGTATATACACTCTTCCGCATTTCAAGACCTCACTACACTGAATTGAATACTTTAGCCCCATGGGTAAGGCTGATCTTACGAATTCTAATATATTCTTTACTTGTACTTCCAGTTATTGTTGTTTTGTAACTGATCCAAGAGTCAAGGCTATTCAAAGCAACGTCCGAATACCGGATTTTTAGACACTGAGTCCCACACCTCCTCGCCAGAGGCATGGCATGGCAGCTATGGTCTTTCAATATTACCGTACTCACAATGCTTTAACTAGCTTTATTATCCGTCTAGGTGGGTCTCCAGGGTGGGGGTGCGGGCTGATCAAGCAACAAATATAGACTGAAAGACACAAAGAAAGTACTTTTCTGCCAAAGAATATACTTTCGATGTCATTCAAGGATTTGAGATGACTTAATATACTAGTATGCTCAACACACCAGCCTCACCTATAGAGGCTTAGAGTAGAACGTTCATGTTGACTGATTTTCGGGTTAAGCACTGATAGCCCGCTATGCCACCATATCCAGGCCGAATGAACATACAGGTGGCCAATTGAAGATTATCCTGAGTGCGCTTGAAAGGGGCTAAAATCGTGAATAATTGAACCGCTAAGAGAGGTGCTTGATCTTGTACTAGGGAGGTCTGAGCGCGCTTAGCATGCGCTCGCGGTTAGCTTAGCCCGCCATGGTTAGTCATGGAATAATGTTGACCAGCCCTACTTTTCCTATCGACTCTGGTTTATGTATAGTTTCCACTGGCCAGTATCCTGTAACGTAGCTGAGAAATGTATATCGAGACCTTTTGAAACACACACACCTTAACCTTGTCTCATACTAACTTTAAAATCAATCCTTGCAGGCCTGGATGCACTTCCCACCTGCCAAATTGACTCCTCTGTAGACATTCTATGCTGCCCATGGCCCAACTGACCATGGGCATGCTGATATCTCGCTTCCCCTGAGTCGCTCCGTAGTCCTTCAGACTACATCTTGCGGCATTGTTGGACGGGAGACCCATGGAGACTTGGCCACAGAGCTCTTACAAGCAGCCTTGAGTCTAGACTACGCACCGCTAGAGACGCCACCGATCCATTGATCCACTCGTAGGTAGCGAGCCTCGGCATTGTACGTGCTTCGATGCATACCATCATTGTTAGCGGACTATCGCTGCTTGGATTATCGCCCACATCATACAAGGGCAGACCCGAGCAACAACCAAGGAAGTGCCCGAGCATCCAGAGGGATATATGGCTGAGTCCGAACACTATATCTCGATGTGAGAACAGACTGGGGCTTCAGGGGCATGTGAGTGAGTGATGGTGGCACTTCTGATTGGGGCGTTGGCCTGCGTGATGGTTGCTGTCATCTGTCTTGCCTTGGTTGCAAGCCCACGATATTCGTAGCTTGATAGAATCAGGTGCTGAGATTAGTTTCGGATTGTCTCAATCCAAGTCTTGTGGACGAACTCTGCACTGTTGGTGTCTCACTTCCGCTAACAATTCGTATGCGCTCCCTGCTGTATTAAGTACCTGCAATTCCTGCTTGGGCAGAACCGCAAAACCCTCAACTGAGATTCTCTGTCTATCTGCCTGCCTGCCTGCCTGCCCGTCCGTCCGTTTCCCTGTTCGATCTCACTGTCTCTAGACGCATATGCCCGATTCAGTCTTTGAACAGAGCTCTCCCAATTCACCGACCCAATCTTTTCGTCGCATTGTAATTAGACACTTCAGCAAATGTTCTGATACCCACAAAGGGAGCACTGGCCTACCAAAAAAGCACCTCCACATCACACAGAAGTGCCCGAGATTCGAGAACCCAGACAACCCAAAGATCGAAAAACCGGCAGCGGTTGCGATATCATATGCCTGGGGTCGACTCCCGCATGCGCAAAGAATCATCAGACACGACGAAAACGGGGTCATTGTTTCCATATCGCCAGGTCCAAAGTGGGTTGACAAAGACTTCATCAGATGCCTGGCAGAGCTATTCGAGGTCCATGGAGGATGTTGGCTGGACCAGCTCTGTATGGGCCAGGACAAAGTTGACTATTCGCTGGTCGATATTCCTTTCGTATACCGCAACCTGAAAGTAATCGCTCTTCTTCCTGGCGCACCTTGCGAATGTTTCGTCAAAAGATTGAAAGTATTGACAGGTTTTACACATGATTCGTCCAATTATTCCTGGAAGAAAGCGTGGAATCAATGTACAGAGTGCTCCGGGATCTTGCCGATGTCGTCCTGGTTCAACAGACTGTGGCCACGGCAGGAGATGTACTATGCATCTCGTCTCCAGGTGAAGTGGACCCAGGCGTGGTCTCAATGTGGCGGCAATTCACAGAACAACCCTACCGACACTCTGTACTCGCGCCAATTGGTAGAAGACCTACTCAAGAAGTGGCGGGATGAAATGTCGAAATCGTTGACGGCGCTTCACCCCATTCGGTCGACATTGATTTCGCTGAAGAAGCTATAGCTTAAATGACACAACAAGCTTTAGAGGAATTTAATCCTCAGATCATCCGAGACTGTGTGGAGCTTGAGCGCGTGCAGTTCTATCGCCCGGCTGCAGAATCTTTCTCAGCCTGGGCTCCGGTTGGCAAACGAAGACAGGCCAACTAGGATTTTGCCATGAGGTTCTTTGCTGGCGAAGAGCTGCAATCTCTATCTAGAGAAAGCACAAAAGGCCCACTCCACCTGTTCGGACGGAACTTGTTGGACCTGGTGACCTCACGAAGGTCATGTACTCAACAGAGAGACATGTCAAGTCTATCTGGGTTGACGTGCTGAAGCTCGATGGTTCTGACTATGCCACCGATAGTGCAGTTGGTCTTCTGGGCAAGGCATTAAAGCAACTACGTGACGACTACGAATTTGAGCTCATCACCTGTGCGCCATCAGGTATTTTCGGCGCCAAAAGTTCAACCGCGCTATGGGCTCCGGCTGAGTATCTCGACGACAAGAACGAGATCCAGTCAGCAGCCGAGCTGTACAGACCGATCTACAATTGTGGGAATTTCATTCCCATGACTAACGGTTCCATCTGCCTTCGACGTACAGACAGAGAAAGCCGTCCACTATCCTGCGATGCCGAAGACTGCAAACGCTACTTACGCGACCACAACATTTCTCGTGCTTATGAATTGAGTGACATGATGCGGGCGATAAGGAAAGATTGGTCCCGAGGTGTGTGTTACAGAGTAGATCAAAGGCCTAGGGAGGCATCCTCAAAATGCAAGTTGATGATTTCCAAAGTCGAGCCATTTAGATCATGCGGGAATGACTCTGAGTATTCAGGTCAGATTGTTCAGAAATTGGAAGAAGAGGCACATCTCAATCCTAGCACGTTGAACGCTATTTCCAAATTCATGGGCCAAAAGTCGGAGCTGCCAAAAACCGACAAAGCTGATGATCCTCTTGGTGCCCTATATGCAATTGGTGCATATACGATTGGCCTAGATCACGACAGTTGCAACAGGGAGGGGCGAGAATTGAGACTCATGATTCATCCGGAGATGAAATGCATCAGCATGTTCAGGCGCAGCGTCCTACCAGAAACACCTAGAGGACAACAGGACAAGAACGAAGCTCCGGTTATTCGCACAGTCAAGGTATCGAATAGAGACAACGAATTTGTCCTATACGAAGTTATGCATGTCCCAGGAACCTTCAAGCCGGAGAAGTACCAGGTGTTCGGTGTGTGGTTTCCGATGAAGCCCAATTCCAAGCTCGAAGATCATATGTTTGCGATTGCCAAAAAAGATGCTAAAGATGCACTTATTATATAGGTGAGTCTCTTTCTCGGACGCACCTCTCTCAGGAACAGACTCGCTCGATGTTGACGGGACTCGTTAACACTGTTAATTCGACTCATGTTGTGGATCCCTGGAAAGAACGACATCATCACACACTCGGAATTCTTTATCTCAACATCTCATATTATCATTGTATTATTCTCGGAAACATGATTACAAGACTTTGTACAAGCCATCCACCCCTCCGGAATAATTTCAGCATCACGTCTACCAGACAAAGTTTCGGATTCAACTTACCATGAATGGAGTACCTTTATTTCGGACACTGTTACTCAACCTGTTACTACACAAGCCACGGCTATTTGAACTTCTCAATCCAGAGGAGCGAGCGCGTGGGTCCAATATCAGAATATAGTGCATTGGATGACAGCAGGCAGGCCCTGTCATGTCAGGAAGCAGAGCACCATTGGCGAAACCCCCGCTTCCTCAAAGGAAATCATCATGCTGATTCGGTGCGAGCTTGATCTTCTTCTCCCAGTCCTCCCCATCCACCTCCACCAGGAACATGTACTTCTCCATATACCGCACACCCTGAGGCCGGAGCAGCTGCCACTTGTCGAGGGCAACCAGATCCACGAAGCGCGACACACGGCACCCGGTCTCTTCGAAGACCTTGCGGGAGGCGCAGGCCAGCACGCTGGCGTCCGTCTCCTTGTAGGTGCTGCCGGGGGTCTCCCAGAGGCCCGCGGACCACTTGTCGGGCGCCCGGCGGAGGAGGAGAATGCGGGGCTAGGGCTCCGCGGAGAAGATCATTCCACCGGCTAGGACATGGGGCCGTGAGTAGTCCTCTGGCTTGGCTGCGATGAAGCCTGCATGGGGCTTGGCGTGTTCCTCGAGGTGTTCGGCGTAGGTGTAGGAAGACATCTTGAATATCTCGGGTGGTTGATATAAGGATATGGGTTTTCCGTCTTGGTCTGTTGGATCAAATAGAGTTTGATACTCTTTGGATGATTGTTGTTGTCAAAGTTGGTCAGGTCAAGCTGTGTTGAAGTTGAGTCTGATGATAGAGAAAGGAGAGTTCAAAATCCTCTCATTGGGCTTATTGTACTGAACCCCTCTTCAATCGAAAAAGAAATTAGAGGGTAAATCTCTCATACGTAGATTACACAAAGCACTGCAATGGACCATCACAAAGACCAGCCGTGTCCGGGGAAGCTATCCGGCATCAGCCACGTCAGATACATCGAGCCCGACTTCCGTCTATACGAAGCAACAAGGCAGGGCAGGGGGCAGGATGTCCAGCAACGGCTGGCTATGATGTCGATGTGCGAGTTTTGGTTAACTAAAGATAGAGACAGCCCTGACGCTTGATATGCTGCCTATCTGGTATGAGACAGACAGCTCTCTCTCTTCCCCTCTTTTGGGGCATCGGAAACCGGACAATCTGGATTCTGCAGAGGATGAGCTAATCGCATTAAGTAGATTTAAATCCTTATGAGAGATAGGTACCGTACTAGTGCTTCCTTCCAGGTCCCGCAAAGCTTATTCAAGTGCATGAAGCGTGCATTGCGCGAATGGGAGACGGCTAGGTCCTTTAACATCTTCATATGCGGGATCTGCTGCCTGACAGCCCCCGGGTCTCGTCTTACTTGTATTGACTTCTGGTTATACGACGAGCATGCTTACTGTCACTGCTGATAGCAAGTCTTCTTACTCCTGGGAAGGGTCGTGAGCGGGGTGGATCGGCCAAATATCAAGGAATCGTTGCTGACGAAGGGTTGGGGAATAAGCAAGTCCGGAGAGTCGGTGAGTAGCTGACCCCAATTCTATACGGTGCAGCTGTCAATACGTGCCTTGCTCATCCTGCTTCCCGTTGATCCATACTGGTGAGGATGGGGCTGAATTATCTAGATGATCTGGCTGGATGCATTGAGCTGGTGCAGCTGAGCCCTCAGTACCCTGGGTGCTGCAGTGCCTGCAGCCTGCAGTGGTCACGGGTCACGCCGGTCTCCGCTTCCGTTTTGAGAGATTTCTGCCATATGGCTTCATTGAGAAGGCGGTTGCTGCAGCTGCGCCCAGGTGTGTGTGGCTGTGGCATGTGGCGCGCCCCCGTGGCTCAAATTACCAGCACTGCACCGCCTTTCTTCCTTTTAAGACTTTTCTGCCAGATCATTTATCTGGGATCGTGATGTGATTGGCTTCTATCTCAGCGGTGCGCTCGCGTACTGTATCCTACTGTACCAGGTACATACAAGCCTGGGGAGGCATTGATTCTGAAAATTGTCTTCGAAGAAGAGGAACTCCATGATGAATGACTATGACCTGTTCTCCTCACACTATTGACCCATCCAAGAATCCCCTGTCAAGTAAGAATTCACCGAAATGACCTGTAAGCACACGTAGATTACCAACATAGCAGCCTGATAACCCGACCTTTTGTTACCGTGGAAAGTGATCGAAAGAGATGGAAGAAGACCGAAAGTCATCGAAGCCCTCCAAAGCGCGCTCGGGCCACGAAAAGCCGCGGATGACGGGGCAGTCGAAACCACGAGAACATCATCCTTCAATCTGGGGATAAGATACTATCGTGGGCATCTCAATTGGTTCAAAAGCAGCCTGTTTGCATTTGGATTCAGATCCGTTGTCTCTGGTTGTCTGCCTGCCTTGTCCTTTTCTTCCTGCGTTTCTTCTTGCTTCCACAATCCACAAATCTCTATACTTCCGGAGTTTCGCCACATCGTATCTCCGGTATCAAACCTCCAGTAGATCGTCCGAAACGCTTGGCAAATTTGGTGCCTGTTACCGGTAATCTTTGTTTTCTTTCTTACCTTACCAACTCCGCCCTCCTCCTCCTCCTCTCTTCGCCGCCCGCCGCCGCCGCCGCTGCTGCTCCCTGGCTTTGATAATCCAATTCCGAACATTGTCTTGTTCCTTCACCCTCTTCTCTCCTCTCCTCTCTTCCCCTCTTGACCTTCCCTTACCCTCATCCACCCTTTCTTCCACCTCTCGTGGCCGTGTGCATTTCGTTTTCCGGAAGACAGCGCTTCTGATCCTCGTTTCTCGCTCACTCCTGCTTCTCTCATACCCTCCGCTGTAGACTTTCCGATTGAACTTCCCTCTTGTCTTTCCTCCCTCTCAAAAGTTCTTTGGTTTCGACACCGCTCAATACTCCTCTTTTTCTTCCCTCGCCAAACCTCTCTTTCTTCTCTGTCATATTTTCCAGATTTAGATCAAAATGGTCAAGGAAACTAAGTTTTACGACACCCTTGGGGTAAGTTTTTCTTCGCTGAAATTGAGTTTTTGCTCGAACTCGCAAAACTGACTGTGAGGCGGTTAGGTTGCCCCCACGGCCACTGAGGCCCAACTCAAGACTGCCTACAAGAAGGGTGCCCTGAAGTATCACCCTGGTATGTGCTTTCAGTCGGAAAAGCCCTCTAGAAATTGTTCGATGCCCTAACCAGAATCCTCTCTTCATAACAGACAAGAACACAAACAACCCCGAAGCGGCCGAGAAGTTCAAGGAATTGTCCCACGCCTACGAGGTGCTCTCCGACCCCCAGAAGCGTTCCCTTTACGACCAGCTTGGTGAGGAGGGTCTTGAGCATGGCGGTGCCGGCGGTGGTATGGGCGCCGAGGATCTATTCGCTCAGTTCTTCGGCGGCGGTGGTGGCTTCGGAGGCATGTTCGGCGGTGGTATGCGCGATCAGGGCCCTAAGAAAGCCCGCACCATCCACCACGTTCACAAGGTCAACCTGGAGGACATTTACCGCGGTAAGGTGTCGAAACTCGCCCTGCAGAAGTCCGTTATCTGCTCAGGCTGTGACGGTCGCGGTGGTAAGGAGGGTGCCGTCAAGTCCTGCACGGGCTGTAACGGTAGCGGTATGAAGACGATGATGCGCCAGATGGGTCCTATGATTCAGCGCTTTCAGACCGTCTGCCCTGACTGTAACGGTGAGGGTGAGATCATCCGCGACAAGGACCGCTGCAAGCGCTGTAATGGCAAGAAGACTGTGGTCGAGCGCAAGGTCCTTCACGTCCACGTTGACAAGGGTGTCAAGAACGGACAGAAGATCGAGTTCCGCGGTGAGGGTGACCAGATGCCCGGTGTGATGCCCGGTGATGTGGTGTTTGAGATCGAGCAGAAGCCCCACCCCCGCTTCCAGCGCAAGGATGACGACCTCTTCTATCAGGCTGAGATCGACCTCCTCACCGCTCTTGCTGGTGGCACTATTAACATTGAGCACTTGGATGAACGGTGGTTGACCGTTAACATCGCCCCTGGCGAGGTTATCACCCCAGGTTAGTATCCTTGTTCGGAGCGCATTGAGCCATTCGCTAACATCCCTATCAGGCGCTATCAAGGTCATCAAGGGTCAGGGTATGCCTTCCTACCGTCACCACGACTACGGCAACCTTTACATACAGTTCGATGTCAAGTTCCCCGAGAAGGACCAGCTCAAGAACCTTGAGTTGCTCGAGCAGGTCCTGCCTACTCGTATGGAGCAGGCCAAGCCTGCCGCCGATGCCATGGTTGAGGACTTCGACCTTGAGGATATCGACTCCAGCGAGTACTCTCAGGCACGCGCCCACGGAGCTGCCAACTCTATGGACGAGGATGACGATGACGTTCCTCCTGGTGCTGAGCGCGTGCAGTGCGCCTCTCAGTAAATCTTTTCAGGGGGTGGATAATACTAGATGCCTGATGATGATGCGCTGGGGCTTCTTGAGATTCGCTTATGATACCATGTGGGGGGTTTCTGCCCTGGTGCTGTTGCTCGGTTCTGTTTTTGTGTTTCCTATGTGATGACATTGACTCTTGCGATGGCGTTTGCACTGAAGAATTCGGAAGATGACAATGGATTTTTTTTTTCTCTTTCCTTTTTTGCATCTCTCTTCATTCTATTATCATCATCATCACCATCAGGACGCTTTGAGATTCCCACAACTAATGATCTCTTTTCCCTTTTCTCCTTATCTCACTCTTACTCTCTGTGGGCAACTGAAGCCGATTGGAATCCGATGAATAGACTGATGAGACCATGACATTTCACGGGGTGATCTTCACTCTTCCCCTTTCTTTCCCCTTCGGTTCCTTCCCTATCCACATGTGTCTGACGGGGAAACACCATAGCAAGGACATGTTGAGAGAGGGGACGAAGTCGAGTGTTCTCTTTTCCAAGTTCTATAGAGTACCAGCACTACTTTGGGTATGCATCTCATGCTTTATTTGTGAGCAGAGTTCATTTCGTCTGTGTCCGCATTGTTCCACTCTTGTAAAATCGGGTGACTGGTCTTATCCCTTCTTGCACTGGTATCTCTGACGTAGTAACCATGATGGACATTGATCTTCCAGGGTAACAGCCGCCTCCCCCTCGCCCCTTTGGTAGCAAAGTCAACCCGTGGGTATCACCCCCAGCCCACATTCAGTTCTGACCAACGCGCCCGCCCCGGCTATTTCTCCACGACCGACCTACCTGGCACAGGGCTTATCAGAGGGTGTACGGTACAGTACGTGAAAACCCAATTCGAAAAGACCAACCGAATCCTCCCCGGCCAGGGCTCTCACACCAAGCTAGGCTGGTTACCGATGAATGTATTCTTTGTCGTTCAATCCTTCCTTCTTGATTGGAATGCGGGCTAGCAGCTGATGTTGCGGTCTTGGTGGGGATGTTTTGCGGTGGGGATATCGTTGCGTCGGGTTCATGGACGGTTTCCGGGTCGTTGGATCTTGCTGGCCTTGTTCGGGCTTGGTTCGTCGATACGGTGATTTATCTGGGTTTGCTGGTGCTGGTGCTGGTGGGATGTTGAGGGTCAGGGTGTTGGGCTTTGCTTTCTGGGTGGGTGAAGTGGGTTTGGATGGGGATTTGGATTTGCATGAGGGCTGTGGGCTGGCTGGCTGGGTAGGCCTTTGAAATGAAAGTAACCTAAGGAACTTAGGACAGATTCTGGAGGAGATATTGAGGGTTGGGTTTGTTTGTCTGGTTCCATGCGATATGTCTGTTAGTGGGTATAGTTATATGTTGGGGGCAGGTGCATCGCTATACATCTTGGTGCGGATGCAACGCGCGGTGTATATAGGTTGCTAGATGGCCCTAGAGCGGTTTTTGCAGAATCAAGTTCGGGGTCTGCGCTTATTCTGTGCCGCACTATCGATGTTTGGCATTCTTGCTCTGATGCGCGACAGAGGCACGTCCGATACGGAGGTTAGACAAGACGAGGAGGCAGAACTCCTCCCTGATGTCAAAGTTCGGCGATAGCGCACATTGATTCGTATCGTTTGGCTCAGGCGAGAGGTCTGAGCTGCCCGTAATTGACAAGAAAGGCTCCCGTCTCGGTAGCTGGTGATTGCGTGATAATGTCAAGGTTATGTTTGAGGACTAATCCCGTCGGCAACGCAACAAGGGAAGCGCAATCGAGAGCCAATCACACAGACAAGGTAATACGGGTGCTTCATTGTGCATCACACAACCTCTGTCTTTGTGAGGTGCGAGGAAGGAACGGCGAATTTCCCATCTCTATGCATATTGCTTTCCAAGGCGCTTGAGGGATGAGCTTGGGTGTGATTGTCTGTGTTGGTTGGTTGGTCGGTTGGTCTTCTGCTTCGCAACCGAGGGAGCCTTGTTCTGGTTACTTTTAGTTTTGCTTGTGGCGAGGGCCGGAGGTCATGGTCTAGGTTGTACGATCCGAGGGATTTTGTTCTGGAACCTCTTTAGACGAACTCCCTTCGGTGGCGGCGTCTCGTTGGACGGGCTTGTCTGCGATGCTGGGAGCACGGTGACTTAGTGGATGGCATTGCCGGAGAGTGTCCTCTCATGCACGCTGTTGTAGAAGGCTGAAGCCCTTGGAAACACCTTCGCGTCCTTTCTTGCCGACTGAAAGTCACCGACAGATAGCAGATCCAGGGTCATTACTTGGGGTTGAGTGGGCAGCGGACAGATTGACATGGATTGGCGCGGAGGCTGCTATGCCCCCATGCTCTGTCGTGATACATGATACTATATTTATGATATTTCTGTTTGGTTTGGACAGCGTCTTGCAGTCAGCCCGTGCTGGGTCGGTGGAAGCATGCAGATCGAGCATTGATGAGTGCATCTTTTGTCTTCCACGAGGAGGAATACTGCCCGTTACTTCCTCGCCTTTTGTCCCGACTGATTTTTGGGATTGCTGATTTGAGTACCAACGCCATCCCTGGCAGCGATGAGCCCAGAACCCAGAGTTGTGGCTGCTACGGCTTCACAACCGTTAGCCGCACATGATGGCTACGCCATATGCATACCGGCACTTCCATCCTTCCTAGCAGACACGGGACCTGTAGCCATGAGCTGCGGCATTAGCCTGGCGAGAGACGCAAGCACCTCTTCGGCAGTCTGCATACGGTATACAGTTCAAGGAGGCAAGATATCTCGTGTCAGACGGCAGAGACCTAGGCCTCCCTAGCCAACCGACTTCCAAGGATTGGTGGTCAGGGTCAGCGATGTTCCAAGAAAGTATGTTCGCCGTCGCCTGGGACACTTCAACCGAGCAATGCTCCCCTGTCCTCTAACTGACTTTCGGCTAGGCTAGCATGTCGCGATCGCGAGGCAAGAAGAACTAATCGACGGAAAATGATCATGGGCTCTATGTCCGAGATCGGGAGGTAGGGTGGAATTTCCATCTCCGAGGGACAATGGAGAGTTCCGGTGTGGCCAAACTGCAGGACTCCGTTCCTTCGGGGTATACTAATTGATGTGGCGGACGCGTGGATAAGGGATGGGTGGCTCGGCAGAGATTTATTCATACTACTTACTATAGCAATGAATTTGAAATAGAAGTACGGTCATCTACTTTAGGAGTTTGACAGTTTCTCCGT
Source organism: Aspergillus homomorphus CBS 101889 (assembly GCF_003184865.1). Lineage (NCBI taxonomy): Eukaryota > Fungi > Ascomycota > Eurotiomycetes > Eurotiales > Aspergillaceae > Aspergillus > Aspergillus homomorphus. The sequence goes on along the minus strand of NW_020291972.1, from coordinate 24,986 downwards.
GGTGGAGCAGCCCGCCTGACGGAGGGAAAGCTTCGAGATCTTAATCTAAAACTGAAGGCGGAATTGGCAGTGCTTTGGGGTTGCGAGGTCTCGAGTGGATCGGCTGGGAACTCTGAGGGGGGGTGTGGAAAAGGGAAGAAGGGCAATACCAAGTCATGGCTGCATGGGTGCCATATGCTCAAAGCTGGAATCTTCTTGATGGCCAGCCGGGTGTCTGCAGGAAGGAGAAATGTCACCACGATAAGATTGATGGCGCAATGCTGGGGCTTGGAAGTAGCTACTGTAGCTAGTAGCTAAGGAGGCCCTGCAGAAGAAACTGACTATGGTGTGATTGACATCAATATCGCGCATGAGTGAGAATGATTTATTGGAGGATCATCCAGGTCGCCCGGCTGCATGCCGTACTTACCTAGTACACTTAAGTAGTATACTTAAGTAGTATACTTAATGTGCTTGGTGTTGGCATCCCACAGCAGACGACGAATTCGACCCTCAAAATGTCCGGTTCGAGCTCGTTCTCCATGGGCAGAATGTAGAATAGGTGTGTTCTTGGATCGAACGAGAATAATGATCATCAGGGCCACCCTTTCCCCCTGATCAAGTCAGACGAGCGAAAGCGCTGACTGAGCCTCCGTCTACAGGGGTGCGATGCGTACGTACTTCTACGTACTTCTACGTACTCCCCGGGGCCTGCCAAGACCTATCGGCAAAGCCAAGCGAAGGTTGTTGTTTGAAAGACTTTTTGTTGAGTTGCAGATCCTGTGACAAAGGCAGTTGCCATGTGCTGAAAGCAAACAGGCTAAAAAGACAGCCACCAAAGTATGTCTAAGTGTCTGTCTGTCTATCTATCTATCAGGGTACTGAGTAAAACCATTGAACACGAGAGATCATGGATGCTGGTCGAGGTCACTTCACTCGTCATGGCGAACCCACACGTGGACCGGCAGCCCTTTTTCACCATCACCCCCTGCGATGGCGCGTTCTGCCGCTCTTCCCATTGGCTTTGCCTTGTCCACCCCGGTGAGGGTCTCCATGGCCCTGGGTCTTTTCTGATTGGTAAGAGAGCTCTCGGTCGGTGGGCGGTCTGCCTTGGCAATATTATCTGATGGAGACTTTTCCACCTTCGACTCTTGTTCCTCACCCCCGCTGACAACACCTCCTCCATCTCCTCCATCACACTCTCTCGTCATGGTGTCGTTTTCTGGTCTCAGATTTTCAGTTACCCTTCCTCTTCCACTTCCCTCTTTCGTTTTCTTTCAACTGAGATACTTATCGAGGGATCTACACGAGATAGACTCACCGTCCACCGAACCGGATAAAGTTACCCACGGTTAACCATAAGCCCCGCTGGTGGGCGGGAATCGTTGCTACTCCACGGCTCATCGTCATCGTCGCTTCCAGACCACCCACCGAAACGGTTCTCTTAGGCCAGCTGGGTTTCCTGACAAGCTTATCCCTCCTGGTCCTTTTTCATCACGCATGCAGGTCTAATGAAGGATCTCCTCGGGGCCTGCATCAACTTCTAGACGGCGCGCCTCTCGCTGTTGGCCTACCTTTGCCCTTGGCGATTATCGGGTGGATCAGCTGCCTCCATGGTCTGCGTGTTCCATGTGTTTAGAATTGCTGATGAATGCTTTCCTCGCTGGTCGATGCTAATTTGTCCATCGCCAACCGTCGTGTATCCTAGTGTTTCCCCTCCTCCCCCCTGCCCGGTTGCCTCTCTGGGGCCTGTGCTAGTAATGATGATCGGCTTGCATCAACTCCCACGGGCGACGAAGTCGTGTGTCACCCGCTACTCTGTGACGAAGCTATCCACATAAAACAGTCGCATCTCTCCTTTTTTTTTTTTTTACTTTTTTCCGGCTTTATAGATACCCAGCCTTGCTGCTACTCATTCTCCGTGTACAGCCCGCGCGGCCTTCCCGATTCCGGTGGTTGTTGCATCTTCCCAATTACCAATCGTGCGCCACCCAAGCCACACCATTCAATATCTGTGATTTCTTGGGAAGCAGATTCAGGCCTATTAGTGTGCTCTAGGACCTGGATGTCATCCTCGGCCCTTGGATTTAGTTTAATTGTTAGCTTTGTCTTGTTCATCAATTGTCTGGATTGGATCCCGAGCCTGGACGCTTCAGGCGGGCAGTTTTGATATTTCGCGTTTGGAGCTTGCGATCACGACATCGTTTCTTGGCTTTCCGATCCCCATTTTAAGCCCACATTGTTCCCGCCTCCACTACTACTACGACTATATTATCTCCCTCCCCAGGTCTGCTTTGGGATTTGGATTAATATCCCTGGAGACATTGTGTGTTTTCCCAGTTTATATACATCGGACCCTCTCCCCCCTCGGTTTTATCTTCTGTGCAAGTGTTCCATCTACCGCGCCCCCAACAGAACCGAGTGATCTAGTGGTTCCGGGCACTTTTTAGCCCTACTCTATCAAGCTCGCCGGTATCGCCACCCGAGTCGACCACACCGATCATGTCGAAAGACTTCACAACCAAAGTCGGTCATGGGCTGGCCAAGGGTCTGGGGATCAAGACGCCCTACCGGGATCCCCTGGGCGCCCAAGCCGATCCGGTTACCAGAGGCGAATCGACCTTTTCCTACGGCACTATCGACACCTATTCCTATCTTGAGCAGGAGCCGACCACAGCTGAATGGTTCAAGGAAATCACCCCTAGCTGGGATGATGTAGCTCGGTACTTTTACAGATTATTCCCCTTCCTCTCGTGGATCACGAGGTACAATACACAATGGTTCTTGGGTGATTTGGTCGCTGGTGAGTTCCTCATCAGAATGCATGCTTTGAGATGGGTCTAATCGGAATGTTCAGGTATCACTGTGGGCGCTGTTGTCATTCCCCAAGGAATGGCCTACGCCAAACTGGCTGAAGTACCTGTTCAGTATGGACTCTATTCGTCTTTCATGGGTGTCCTCCTCTACTGGTTCTTCGCGACGTCCAAAGATATCACCATCGGTGTATGTTTCTCTGCGTCGCGGTCGACTTAAAAGAGATCTTACTAACGTTCTTCTTCGTCTAGCCTGTCGCTGTTATGTCTACTTTGGTTGGAACTATCGTTCTCGATGCCGAGGAGAAGCTTCCAGATGTTCCGGGGCACGTCGTTGCCTCGTGCTTGGCTATTCTCTGCGGTGCTATTGTCTGTGCTATGGGGTTGCTTCGCCTTGGATTTATTGTGGATTTCATCCCATTGCCCGCCATCTCTGCTTTCATGACTGGTTCGGCTCTCAACATCGCCTCTGGTCAGGTCAAGAACCTGCTCGGCGAATCCGCATCTTTCTCCACTCGCGATGCAACCTATATGATCATCATCAACTCGCTCAAACACCTGCCTTCCGCTGGCATCGACGCTGCTCTGGGAGTGACCTCCCTGGCCATGCTGTACATGATCCGCTCGGGCTGCAACTACCTTGCTCGCAAGTACCCTCGGAAGGCTAAGGTCTGGTTCTTCGCCTCGACCTTGCGTACGGTCTTTGTTATTCTGTTCTACACGATGATTAGTGCAGCTGTCAACCTACACCGCAAGGATGATCCTATGTTCAATGTCATCGGCAAAGTTCCACGGGGTATGTTCTTTTTCCTGGCTCCCGACATGAACCGCGAAAGCTAACCTTGCTTCTCATCGCGACAGGCTTCAAAGATGCCCGTGTTCCCCGCGTTGATGCTGAGGTTATTTCAGTCTTCGCCAGCCAACTCCCCGCCTGCGTTATCGTCCTTCTCATCGAACACATCGCCATTTCGAAGTCCTTTGGTCGCGTTAATAACTACACTATCGACCCATCCCAGGAACTCGTCGCTATCGGTGTCTCGAACTTGCTCGGGCCCTTCCTCGGTGCTTACCCTGCTACTGGATCCTTCTCTCGCACTGCCATCAAGTCGAAGGCTGGTGTCCGGACTCCGTTGGCCGGTGTTATCACGGCTGTCGTCGTGCTGCTTGCGATCTATGCCCTGACCGCCGTCTTCTTCTACATTCCACAGGCCGCCCTCTCCGGTGTCATCATTCATGCTGTTGGAGACTTGATCACCCCTCCCAACACCGTCTACCAATTCTGGCGCGTCTCACCGATCGATGCGCTGATCTTCTTCATCGGTGTCTTTGTCACTGTTTTCTCGTCTATTGAGGATGGTATCTACTGCACCATTTGTGTCTCTGTGGCAGTGCTTCTGTTCCGTGTCGCCAAAGCCCGTGGCCAGTTTCTCGGCCGCGTCACCATCCACTCGGTCATTGGCGACCACCTTGTGCAGGGCGATGGCAAGTATGGGTCGGGCAACAACTCCAACTCTCCCGGCAGTGACGAGGACGGTTCTCGCCGCTCGATCTTCCTTCCGCTCAACCACGCCGACGGCTCCAACCCCGATGTGGAGTTGGAACAGCCGTACCCCGGTATCTTCATTTACCGGTTCTCCGAAGGATTCAACTACCCGAACGCCAACCACTACACCGACTACTTGGTCCAGACCATTTTCCGGGAGACGCGACGCACGACCCCGTTCTCCTACGATCAGCGAGGCGATCGGCCATGGAACGAACCGGGCCCTCGCAAGAACACCCCCCAGGAAGATCAGCGCTCGCAACGACCTCTGCTCCGTGCCATCGTTCTCGATTTCTCGTCCGTTAACAATGTGGATGTGACATCCATCCAGAACTTGATCGACGTGCGCAACCAACTGGACCTCTATGCGGCCCCTCGCGCTGTGCAGTGGCATTTCGCTCATATCAACAACCGGTGGACCAAGCGGGCGCTGGCGGCCGCAGGTTTCGGCTTCCCGACCCCCAACTCCGACAACGGGTTCCACCGCTGGAAGCCGATCTTCAGTGTGGCCGAGATCGAAGGCCGGTCGTCCGCTGCCGCTCATGCCGAATTGCTCAACAACGAACATGCCCAGCACGCCCAGCATGCCGTTCACAGGCATGACGTCGAGGATGGCCTCAAGCACGAGGGACACACGTCAGAGCGCGAAACGCAAGGCGTTGAGGAGGCTTCGGACATTAGCAGCGTTCCCGATGACAAATTGCATCACGACCTGAAAGATAGCAAAGCCTACCGGAACCGGCGAAAGGTGGCTGTGGTGCAGGGCATCAACCGGCCATTCTTCCACATTGACTTGACCAGTGCGCTCGAGAGTGCTCTGGCCAATGCACCGTCCGAAGAGTTCGAGTGAAGCACCCTCAGGCAAGCTCCCTGGATGGAGCTCTGATACGAACATATTCGATGATTTTGTTGTTGCTATTTTCTAATCCACATGATGTCATTTGACTAAAATAAGCGATTGTTTGGACATAACGGATTTTGTGAATACTCTTTCGGTTTCTTTGAAAGCTATACCCCCCGATGTCTCTTGGATTTTTTATAGATGAACTAATTGAGGGTGGAGGAACATGAATTAATTGCACATTATTGGCAAAATGACTACATCCGTTGATGAGAGTGAATGCTCGGGAGTGGACTCGATATAAGCAACCGTAAGCCGTCTCACATGCTGTACTCTTGAGAATTTATACTTTCCCCCAATCTCGACTCAATCTTCGCATAGTTATGAATCCAGCTACTGAGGTAATCCTGGGCCCATGGTTACGCGATCTTAGACGGGGGACAATCTTCCATCACGTCAACTTATACATTAGTCCACACTCCCTTTTCCTTGCTCACTTCGGCCAGCCTCAGAAACACTTCCATTTACCTTTATACCTCTGTCTAGTCACAAGTCTTCCGATTTCTGCTCCTCTGTTACCTCAACCTTTATAATAGCATCATCACCCCCCATCACCTGTTATCCTCCTCGTAAGACCGACCTTTCCAGCACTATGTCTGATTCCAACACCGGTGGCCTCTAATGATGCCTCGCAGAGCTCTCACCAGTGGTAGCAGCAAGCCGGCCTCCCAAGACTACCACGCCTTAAACCTCGCATGCCCAACGACAACACCCCGAATATTCGGAACAGAGCAGTTCCAGCACCCGCGGACCGAGCATCTCATTCGTTGCCGACTCTCGTTGCCGGAAAGCCGCCTAGGTACAGACGTCTACTTCCCAGAGAGCAGAGCACCCGGTGCTGCCTACCCATTTAAGGTCCAGGTGAAGCATACTTCTTCATCCGCCGCAGAATCCCCAACGTCTCTGGGTCGATTTACACTAACGGCCTCACCGACTCGCACTCCTCTTTAGCAGTATATACGTCCGACACCCAGTCGATTTTGCTTCATGCCTAGAGCGCCATGAGCGAGATAACAGGCTTTATGGTCACGGTTGGCGGGGCACTCACACTCTCGGTCCACTGTGCGAAACCCTCAGATAGCCTCGAGAGGTAGCTAAGCAACTTATTCAGCGCTGATGATATTATAAATTCTATAATTTAGACACTTCTTCCGATGTGGTGTAACGGCTAACATCGCCGTCTTTCACACGGCAGCTCGGGGTTCGATTCCCCGCATCGGAGGTATCAAATCTTTTTTTCGTTTCTTTTTGCGACTACATAGGACCATGGACTGGTATGGTAGGTGGGTAATATCATCCGCTGTTAACAAGTTCATCTGGATGTATCCCGGGTCAGCATTGAACTCAGGTCTCGAGGATAATACGCCCGAGATCGAAGAGCAAGATGGAATGTATTGACCTTGGCTTACATCCCAGCAGGGCTCTCGAGCGTCGTAAGTACTAACGCTGTGCTTATCGCGCGTGACATGCAGCTTCCGCTTCAAGGCTTACAATTCAAGTAATCATGCTGCCGGCCCTGAGAAATTGAATCTGCTACTAGTAGCCGATAGAACAAGACCAAATGGGAACATTGGTTCCAGGCTCTCGCGGCGATCCGAGTGTTAACGACCGGCGTTTAAGCCCTTCGGGTTCCAAGGAAAAAGTCATATTTGTCCGCTAACTTGTCTTTTGAGGATGCATTCTCGGAGGATTCTTTCACGGAAGCAATTGGAAGTACTGGCTGAACAATATGATATGGATCCAGAGGCAGGTCTCCGGTTTTGCTTGCTCTCGTGGTTGAACGAGTATGGTGTATAACCAGGACTTGTATTGAAGATGGGAGCTCCACGTTTATTTTTCCTAATATAATGATCAGTCCACATTGGGAATGTTTTCCCTTCTGGCGCGGCTTTGTCTGCCGGCTAATGATGGAGCAATCTTAGACCGCTGATGGGCACCATATGCGATGGGTGGGAGCGATGCTGTTTCCAGTGACAATCAAGACGAAATGAGGAACTCATTTTCAAGATGTGACTTTTGATCTTGTTATCCTTGTGCGCCGTAGGACCTAATCGTGGCGCTTTGGTACAATGGATATCTTTATTGCAGGAGTGTAGCATCCCTCCTCATCGCTTCAGATCGCTTGCGATGGCTCGGTGGCGCCCTCCGGTCAGACCCAATGCTCGAGAAGGCGACACCTTGAAGCTGCTCCCATTGTCCACCTCCCCCTTTCTGCCTGGTCGAGCCCTTGTTGTCGGCGTCGGGCTCTGAATCTCGCTTTTGGGGAAAGACTTTCCAATCGACGACGACCGGCACTTTTTTTTAGTCTATCGACGAGGATGCCATTGGATATCAAGGCCCGCTGCAGAGATTGTGGTTGAAGACAACGGTCGCAGGGTGAAGTACGACGGGCATATTGCGACACCCTCATTTATCTCCTCCCTCTCGCGAATCGCCTCGCAGAGCCTTGATGGAGCCGTCGGACGTGCTACGCTAGACTGGGGTACAAGACGCCCCCGATGCAACAAAGTGCGGACATCGTGGATCGAGGTGCCAATAATACCATGGTGCAAGTATCGCGGTGACGGGAAGGCGCCATGGTGCCGTGATAGAACAGACCGCGACTTTTCCGCCATCACTCCATCGGAAGCTGAGCGTAAAATATATCCATCCATGGTTCGAGGTCCGCACGAGCAACGGTGACGTGGAGAGTTAACGGCTGCATGTATGTATAGAGGGGGAATTTGAAGATGCCTAACGAGGATGTGAGAACAATGAACCGAGGAATGCCATAGTGAAACAAAGCCGAGAGCGAAATGAAAACGGCTATATGAAACAGCATCTTGTAGATTCACCTAGGGCAAGGACCAGAGCTTTTGTTTTTGAATAGAGAGCATTATGTTGAATAGAGCAACAACAAGGCGGCCGGATGGTGTAGTTGGTTATCACGTATCGTTAACACCGATAAGGTCCTGGGATCGAGCCCCAGTCTGGTCATCCTTTTTGCTGTCATACGCGCATGATCACCATCGCTGATGGTGTTGGGACAATGTTTTTGCTTCTAGAATTCCTAGGACCAGTAATGCTACTTGTCATTAGCCAATGATCACTTTTGCTGTGGGCAGCCGCAATAGCCGTGATGTTCCAAGCAAGCCGTGGGGACAAATACGCCGCTTAGGGCAGTAAAACGAGTGCATCCGCAACACAGCAATGGCGGGGCTGCCGCCTCGGACAATGGATGTCAGATCCATGCTCTGCTCGATAGTGATTCGGACGCATATACTCAGAATACCACTCCTGAGGGTACTGTGTGTGTGTATCTCCGGCCTGTAGGGGTACAGGCAGGAGGAGCAAAAAGAAATGACCAGACTGGGGCTCGATCCCAGGACCTTATCGGTGTTAACGATACGTGATAACCAACTACACCATCCGGCCAATTGATGCTTTGTTTCAGCATACTCGCCAATATCAGCAAATATTACACCCAAGCTCACCAACCATGGATATTCAACCTTCCGGTTCCAACTGCCGGCAACGCTCCACGATCAAGAGCCCTGACCCCTAGGCGCCATACATATCAACGTGCACGCCACGAGAACCCCTTCCACACTATCTAACCATCCGGCTTGCACTGAAAAACCCAATGATATTTCTCATCGTCCTTACTGGACCTCCAGAATCTCTAACCAACCAGATAACTCGTGGAAAAATGATAAAACTGCTGTAGATGTCAGATCAAAGACCAACCCGAGACGAGCCCTAAATCTCGGCCTCATTCCACGAGCTGTATGCCAAGGACAGCCTAGACCGGGCTTAAGCCTTGTAGGCGAGCTGGCCAGCTGCGCTTCATTCTATTACCAGCGCCAAAGCCGCATGTCGTTAGGGTGGAGCCTGGGAGAGTTAGTGCTGATGGCTGTGTTTCCTAAGTTCAGGAGGCCCTAGCCTAGTTCATTTTCACACCCGTCTTCCGACAACAACGGCTGAAAACTGATCTTGTCTGACATGCATGAGTGAGTGAGTGCGTGCATGGATGGATATGTGGAAAGGCCCAATAATTCCCAACGGGTTGCGAACTACTATCGTGTATGCGGACAGCAGACCGTCCAAGCGTAACTCCTGCGGATTAATTTCTTCGCCACATGGTCCGAAGAACAGGAGGCCTGTGAACAACAACGCCTTTCATTAATGTGTCTGCTGGTCTGGCCCGATCCGACTCTGCCGTATCAATGTCTCGTCATGACTGGAACTGATTTGATTATAAACCCAATCCACTATCCTATCGCATGGTAATATCCTGTCGTAAGGCGACTGGCTCACATGGCGGGCCTGGGAGATCTTGGTTTCGTTTAATCTGCGATAATACGATAGATCGGGTTCGTGAAAGGGGCGCATGGCTGACACTTTGTTGTTGGATGGGCGGCAATCACGCAACGCCTGCGGGAGGGAATTATCAGGATGATGCTATTTGCGGACAACTTCTTACCTCCTATCTAGCGTGCGGAGTCGAGCGGACATCTATCGGCCTAATTCAGCTTGCCTGTCTCTCCAAGTGAAAGTGCTCACTTCTACCGACAAAAGCTTCATGTGCCCATGCCCTCGCGATCGTCGCGAAACGAAGAAAATACCGCCGCTGCTCGAAGTGGAGCCCCTAAATCATTGGAGTAGTATTTAATATCTTGTCATTTTCTTCCCCTCTCACGACTGCTTGAGACCAGATCACTACTCCTCACCAGGTGACTGGTTACCTAGCATGATGTGGACCTTTCAACCCAAGTCAAACAACTTTCGCGTGGTCATTGTGGGTGGTTCCATCGCCGGCCTCACACTCGCCCACTGCCTCCTCCGGAATAACATTGAATTTGTTGTTTTGGAGTCCCATGGTGATATTGCGCCTCAGGTCGGTGCCTCTATTGGTATCAGCTCGAACGGGAGTCGCATCTTCGATCAGATCGGCGTCTTTGATGACATCTGGAACCTCGTGGAGCCGCTTCGACAGGCGCGCATTTGGTCCGATAGCGGCAAGCGAAACACCGAGTCGGTTGATCTACGCCTCCTCCAAGAAAGGTAGGCCACTCTCTTCAGTTCACCTCCAATTTATGCTGCGGTCGCTTCTCCATCTGACAGAACCTAGGCATGGCTACCCCGGAACAATTCTCGATCGCCAAGAGGTCCTCGCGATTCTATACGAGCATCTAGGGTCCGCACAAAATTGGGTTTACCTCAACAAGAGAGTGACGGAGGTGGAGCACCAGCCCGAGAAAGTTTTTGTCCACTGTGGGGATGTCTCCAATTTTGAGGGAGACCTGGTCGTGGGTGCAGATGGTGTCAGGAGTACTATCCGGCATCGGATGTGGGATTACATGGAAACTCGTGGACTCATCAGTGAGGCAGCGGAGGAGAGAACAAGTATGTGCCCTGGTTACCTGCGTTGCCGGTCCGTCCACTGATTCTGGCATCCATCGAGCGCAGGAATGAAATCCGAATATAACTGTGTGTTTGGCATCTCGGCGCCACCCCCGGGATTGGAGCCAGGGATGCTGCATCGCACATATGCCGAGAACTATTCACTACTGGTCATCTCAAGCAAGAATGGGCGAGCTTATTGGTACTTCTTCACCAAGATGGATCAAATCTACACCGGCAACGAAACACCTCGTTACAGCCAGGACGACCTCGAGAAGCACGTCGCGGCCTACCTGGACAAGCCGGTTACGGACTCCGTACCGTTCTCAGCGTTGCTCCAGAGATCGGTGTCACGAACTATGGTCCCGATAGAAGAGGCCCTCTTTAAGCACTGGTGCATTGACCGCTTCGTGTGTATTGGGGATTCAATCTACAAGGTATGAGGAGCCGAGAGCACCAAGTCGTATAATGGTCGCTGACTTCTCTGGGTTGCACAGATGACACCTAACCTGGGCCAAGGTGGGATGAGTGCCATAGAGAGCGCCTCGTCTCTTGCCAATAGCCTTGCCACTCTGGTCCGACACTCGTCTGAGGAGAAAATTTCTGTCGACGATATTCACCGCTGCCTGAAGACCTGGGAGACAACGTAACTTGTTCGCCTACCGACCATATATTCCGCAGCGCGCGATCTGACCCGTGTCGAGGCTCTGGCGTCCCCAAAGTATAAGTTCATTGCGTTCTGGGTACTTCCCTACATGGGCCGCTACCTTTTTGACATCAACTCAGCGAATATAGCTGGAGGTGTCAAGCTCGACTGCGAGCCTCGCCGGCAAGGTCATTGCAGTGCACCATGCCGTACACCGACAGCTATCCCCACGCGCCGGCAGATAAGGCCTGGAAACGAGCCCTCTGGACTGCTCCATTGGTGGGCTGTTACGCTTCTGCTGGCGCAACCATGGGAGCCGTGATCAACCAGGCCCTGCCATTCCTTTTCGCGCAAATCAAGCAAGGAGTATGGATGGCACGCAATGGCGAGGCCATTGACTTGACAAAGCCGGTCTACCACGTTCCGTTCCTGGACAATCTCTTCCGTCCCATGATCCTCTGCTTTTTACCGTCTATCAGTGGAAGTGACCCGCAAACTCGGCTCCAGGTGCTCTCGTTCATGACTGACCTGAGTCCGATATACGGCATCTGGCTCCTTGAAAGCCTCCGCAGCTCAGAATCCTGGTACAGAGTCCTACTGTAAGCATCGTCCATCGTCCACCCATCCCTTCTGATCCAGCCCCCAAACTCAAATCTCTATAGAGCCATAACCGCCGGGATCGCCTTCCAACTTCGTGGAATCGGCATGATAGCCCCTATCTACTACGCAGCACAATACATCACTGCACCCCTCAGCCGCATCCTTCCCGGCCACAACCGCACCATCGACCCGTCCACCACGGGCTCATTGCTGTTCTCGCTGCTTAGTAGCTACCACCTCACCACGTACGCCAATTTCTTTCCCGGGACCGTCGAGACCCGCCGCTGGTACAACGCTCTCTGGCAACTGTTCCCCGTCACGGTGCCTCTCGTGCAAATCCCTATCGCCATCGTCGCAAAGCGCCTCTTCCCAGCCCCTCCCCCGGCCGACCCCCAAGTCAAGCTCAAGAAGCTGAGACGGAATTTCCGCACCATCTGGGTCTTCTATCGCACCCTCGCCCTCGTGTCCGGTCTCACCTTCATGTATGCGCGTCTCACGAAGCCTCGGGGCACCTCCCTGGCTAATATCTTCTTCCCTGGTGTAACAGACCACTTTACGCCCGTCACCTCGTTCGCGCAGGGTATCGCCCGCTTCTTGCAGTACGACCAGGTGATCTCCATGGCTAGTGGGTATATTTGGCTGGCGTTGAGGTTCCGGGGGTTGAAGCAGCGGCGACAATCAGGGTCTGAGGGTTCGTTTCCCTGGTGGAAGGCCATTGGAGCGTGCGTCGCTTCGACGTTCGCTCTGGGACCCGGTGCTACCTTTGTTCTTGGCTGGGGATGGAGGGAGGAGATGCTGGAGCGGTTGGCGGTGCGTATGCAAAACGGGGGTAGCTCGCCTAAGGAGTAAGTACTGTAGTAGGGAAGAAGGAATCATAAGCTAGCAAAAAGACTTGATTATCGCGCATCGCGATCTACATCGACGCATTCTGTATCAATCGGTACCTCTCACGTTTTTCCAATTTGCGAAACAAAAAGAAAAGAAAGGATTCAAGACCTGATCAAACAGATCGAAATGGAGGACAAGTTCAAGCAAGTATCGCCATTTTAGCAGTGGAATTTAAAAAAGAATGTCCCCGGGCGGGCTCGAACCGCCGATCGTCACGATACGATACATGTACATGTCTTCGTATTATAAGCGTGAAGCCTTAACCAACTTGGCCACGAGGACTGCCAACTCGACCATCCAGGCTCAGTTGTTACTAGCGCTGCGTCAGGCTTGAATCATATAGAGCTCAGTCATGAAGTCGTCATTACTTCTTTACGTAATTGACGGTTCTTGAACCATGGGTCGCTTTTGTGTTAGATAGTGCTTCCATTTGACATCTGATCAGATTCGACATTTGCTTGTTTCTTAGTTCTAAGCAGCCCTTTCTGTATAGGGATGTGATATTGGTATGGTGCTATAACTCAGTTGCTTGTGTGGGTTACTGAGGACGCACGGGAGGTTGCATACCAAGTGACTGCCAGGTATCATCCTCATTGATCAATTTCTCTCCCATCGGTTCCACCACAGCACTTCTCGACCATCGTCCTTCGGATATCATGATGCAGTTGCAGGTTTCAGTTCAATATGTCTCCTATACGCACAGTACTCCTCCGACTGGAATCCTCCTCCATCCCACCCATCAATGGCGAGGATACTCCTCTTCGCACGAAACACTCCGGCTCCGTGCAATAGAACTCTGCCATGGCGCGCACGAACTCCCATTCACCAGCTGGTTGTCGCTTAACTGCAGCCCCAACGGTCGCTAGAACAGCAAAAAGATCTGGGCACATGTCAGACTCTACACGCGGACAACCAGAGCAGAAAGACTACTATGATATGCCACTTTACATTGGGATTCGTTCTCGGCTTCCGCATGCGCCGCGCCAGGTGGGCAGTCGCGGCCCGCTTCTGCCCAGCATACTAGAAAAAGCCCCAAGCATGCCGGTGCCATCACTGCCATGGGTGGGTGCTTTGGGGCGGGTGGCCCCGGTCACAGGCCGTCGTCCGACCGGCCATATCATAGTAAGCGCTAATGTGAGTTGTACACGCCGCAAAGTAACCACAGAACTAGGACTGGGGAATTAGCCAATTGTTGAATGTGGCTACCGAAGTAGCATGGGTTCAGTTACATGCAGGTCCCAACATTCAGCTGCGGGGCAGTTGGTCGCTTTCACTTTCGCCAGGATAACTAACGCATGTCCCGATCGATGTACCATATATACCGCCAGACCAACCCCAACGAGCCCAATCCCCAAACATCCAACCAACCCAACCAACCAGCTGAGCGCTCAATTCTCAACCGCCAACTCATGCACAATCTTCGCGACCTCCTCCGGCATTGTGAAGGTAGGACAATGGCCAGTCTCCAGCTCGCAAGCAGTCACTTGTTTCCCCTCCTTCTCTAGCGTCTCGACCATCTTCTTCTGGTAGTGAATCGGCACATTCATATCCAACGTCGTCTGGATATACGTGATCCGGGGCACCTCACGCCACGCGCAGTGCTGGATCTTATCATACCAGGCCTTGCCATTGTGGGGCCGGAACGCGGCGATGTAGGCGTCGGTCTCGTCGTCGGGCCTGCCGGGCCCGACGATCAGCTTCTTAAAGTCGCGGCTCATGACCGTCTGGTCCTTGGCGAAGTCGAAGGCCAGCGGCATCAGATCGCTGTTGCCGTGCGCCTCGACCACGTCCGCCATCGACGTGCCTTCGACCACCGCGAACGCGTTGATATACACCAAATGCACGACCCCGCCGGCCAGGCCCTGGGCCTGCCGCGTGGGCCGCCCCAGCCCCGCGAGGGCGTTGGTGCCTACCTGCCCGCCGTAGGAGTGCATGAGCACGATCACCTCGCGGCCGGCGCTGACGAGGCCCTCCACGTACGCGCGGATGAAATCACTGTCCGTCTCGAGGTCGGCCGTCGGCGGTCGTGCGCCGTTCATCGTCGGGAGCCGCGGGGCGTGGACTTCGTGTCCCCGCTCGCGGAGCTGCGTCGTGAAGGTTGAGTAGTGCGATGGGAAGTGCCAGCTGCCGTGGATGAGCACGATGACTGGGTATGTGGTTGCGTTGGTAGCCATGGTTTCTTGGTGGGTACGTGGGTAGATGGATGTAGGTGGTTTTATGTTAGGTGTAAGCTGGGTGATGAGAAAAGACTCAGGGCTGGTGAGCATGGAAGTTGCTTCTTAAGTACGGGTACATTGAGGTAAGATGCTGGTCTGATGGTGCGGCCCCGTAAGCACTAAACCGTAAGCTCTACCTGGCTACATCGGTTGCACGCATAGATCATAGACTGGTTGGCGTAACACGCAGTCCCACATTACTGGGGCTGGTCCAATACTCCGGGAACTCTGAAATTAGTCTGTATTCTAGATGTATTGGCGTGGGCCTACCTGCTGGGTTGAGTTGCAATTGGTCAAACACACTGGTTGGGTTGGCCAAAACCATCGACTAGGTTCGTTAGGTGCAGTATCTTGGTTGTCTTCCTTTTTGTTTTTGGAACTATAGCTATAGTAAAAAGCCATCCAATGAGGTGAGGTCAGCGCCCGGGCGCCCTGCGGGATCGATTAGGCGCACAAGCGGGGGTAGTAGTCTAACATGATAGCAGGTTTATCCAGCCTCTAAATTGTTGTTTGTATATATCTGAATGCGCACTAGCTTCGACAGCGGCTATATGAACGGATAACTGGCTTGATGCTTGCCTTCTACACAGCAGCATTTGAACTACTCCTGCTACCCAGTTCTTACTTCTAAGATCGAGGAAAGACAAAAGAACAAGAAAAAGACGCTGGATATATATGAGCTCTATATTCAAAAAGACCCAATCCCTATTATAATAGAAAGGCATCCGAGTCCACGACAAGCAAAACGCCAAAAAAAAAGTAACAAGGCCTCAGCCGGTAGTTCAAGCAATGCATCTATAAAATGCATACACCCACAGAAAGAGTGATGAAAAGCGCCCCAAAACTCCAACCTAGTCATCATCCGTCCAGATCCGCGTCCGATTGACTCCTCATGGAGTCTTCTGACCCCGAGGGCTCGCTGAACGAGGCGTCCGTATCTGAGTCGGAGGATTCACCTATTGAGACATCTGTAGCTGAACTCGAGTTTTCGCTGACCGAGGTATCCGTATCTGAATCCGAGTTTTCACTGACCGAGGCACTTGAATAAGAGCGTTCGTCTTCTGGGGCACCTGGGCTGGAGCGGTCTTCCTTTGTCGTGGTATATGAGATAGGTTCGAATTGTTCATCTTTCGAGGTGTCTGGTACAGGTTGTTCTTTCCTCGTCGGAATCCTTGGAGCAGATTGTTTCTCCTTTGAAGTATCTGGAACAGAACGTCCCCCCTTCGCAGGACCCGAACCAGAACGTCCTTTCTTCGAGGCACCCGGACCAGCATGTCCTCTCCCCGGAGTATCTGAATCCGAAGAGCTCGCCGTCGAGGTATCCGACTCGCTGCCATCCGACAGGCCTCCCATGCTGGTATCCGAATACTCCAGCGGAGGAGCATCCTCCATCAAAATATCCTCGGGCTCAGGGGCCTTACTGCTGACGAAGCCCCAATTCTCCGGTGGTTTGGCCGTACGCTGGTCGAATTCGCTGGGGTCGGGGAGTGGGGGACCCCATTTCCCTTTTCTCTGCCGTTTATTGTTCTTATCGTTCTTGTCATTTTTGTTTCTGTTTTTGTTCTTATCGTGGTTGTTGTTGAATCCACCTCGACCACCGCCACCTTTGTTATTGTCATGACCGCGACCACCGCGACCACCACCACCACCACCTTCTCCTCTGTTGTTATTATTATTGAACCCGCCTCTACCACCGCCCCGGTCGTTGTTGTTGCCCGAACCATTTCTACCGCCCCCGCACCCGCCTCTTTTGGCGGCCTGCCCTCGAAACAGCGGGTTGGGGACGTAGGGTTTGCGATTCCCGCCATTATGGAATCGTATCTGAGCCGCCATGATTATACCACTCTCCTCAGTGGTATAAGTCGATCGTTTCTATTTCCCGTGGCAACTCAGTCGTCAGAGCTGGTTCGGTGTTTGTGTCAGGCGAATAAGTATAATGCAGTTTTGTTTATATGAGTATAAGTTGCAGAGGGCGCATGCCCAAGATGATCGACGTTTCTTATAGTCTGCGAAAGGGAAGTTTCTTTCTGCATTATTTGCTACATGCTGATGGGGGTTTACGTGCTCGGAAATGAGTCTTTCTTGTTGAGTTTGTCATTACTGTACAATGATTTCCTTGTTAGAATCCGTGTAGGGGTTTGAACAAAGAATTTGGAGGGGATGTCAAAGGGAGGATGCTTATAAAGATGCCGGTTCTATAATGGCATTGTTGGTCATCATCCACAATGTTTGAGGGATAGAGCTTCCGTGTCCATGGGTGGAGAGGTACGGTCTGTTTCTGGTAACGGGAATATGCGGGCAGTGTCTCGAGGATTTATCTATGGACTCCGTATTGTCCTCAAGCTGGAGGTTAGGCATATGAGTTGTTCATGGGAGATTTGACATTGGTTTTGGTGAATGGCTTTCATCGATTGTTCCTGTAACGATAGCCTGATCTAACAATGCATAGTTTGGGCTTTGCTTTAGGGGTACCCCCATACGAGGGACAATGTGCATTGTGGTCATTTCTAGGGTGCGGTATGAGCTGGTGACGTTTTTTCTTAGTTAAGATACTTAGTAGATAGCAACTGCTCGAACTACCCTCATGCTGGAAAAACACTCTGGAGGGAATGTTGGGCGTGCTTTGGTAGGGTTAGAAGCTTGTTCACTAGGCGGTAGACAAACCCTATTTCTTTCTCTATGTGATCGGGAAAGCTTCGATGGAGACCGTAGTCAGGGTTGAGTTTTTTTTTTTATCTATAGCGATTATGATAAAGTTGCATCAAACTGCTGGGGATAAAAAGTCCCTACTGTCTAGGAGTCCAAAGTCGAATGGATGGCTTATACCGCGCGGTGCCATCTTAGGGCTATTATGGCCTTCGCTTGATTTTGGGTTCTGTAGTGGACGGGGTAGATAGCCATATATTGGAGGCTATTCTTAGCAAGATGAGGATAGCAGGAGATGATTGCTGTGATTTGGAAGTCAGACCGAAGGGTCCTCATCTCGATCGACTTGGTGGATGGGGTTGTCGTGGGGTGAAGGCTAACAAAGGGATTGCCAGTCCCAACTTGGCACGTGTAGTTAGCCATCCGCCTGCTTGTGGCTGTCAACACAGCTGCAGTGCCCTAGCTCTTCTGGTATGGGGCCAAGCATTATGATACCACGAACCTTAATACTAGGATTCTATCGGTGATTGATTACCTGTGCCGTCCACCTATAGCCGGCGAAATGTATAAATACCATGACCGCTTCCAGCCCGGTGGCATGTATGTATGTACCAGAAGCCTCAAACTTTAGGCAACAAGGCAGCTATCTTCCGTAATCTGGTCAATCGTAAGCTGAAACGAAGGGAGAAGTCTTCCAGAGGCCTGGTTCCCAGGAAATTCCTCCATCCAATACATGGTTAAGCTTGATCATAGTTATAATCAAATATGTCTTACCTCATATGTGCGTAATAGGAGTCACCTTCAACAATTCAGCCCGGGTGGTCTAGTGGTATGATTCTCGCTTAGGGATTCCAAACCCAAGCATATCTGCGAGAGGTCCCGCGTTCGATCCGCGGCTCGGGCCGATTATCCTTTTTGCTTTTGCTCGCTTGTGAGCCTTTTTTTAAAGCATGCGAGGGGGGCTAATTGTCTGTTTGCACTTGTTGATTCTCCAATATCGCATATTGTATAAGCGGGCGTTGACCAGCCGTTGCCTGATCACTAGCTTTCGTTTCATCCTAGATACGTAGCGACTGAGGTCCTTGTTATCCTTGCATGTACAACACCATTGAGCGATATATGAAGGCGGGTACTGTTGACAAGGATAATCGCCTCAGTCTAGCTTGCATCTGTTGGTCATATTAGTGCTGCAAGGTTATATCACTTTGTCGCTGTCCATCTCAGACAGCTCTAAGTGAAGTACACGCTTCCCGACTCGACTGCTAACCATCGGATGATACGGCTAGCTATCTCGCTCTATTGCTCGTCTTTCTGCAGATACAATGTAAGCATGTTACAATCTCAGCAAGAGGATGAGGGACATTGTGTATGTGGATCTCATGCTGGTGCTGCAAATCCACCTTGACGGCATATGTGTGGATCTCCTGACAGACCTTATCGGCTTCAATCGAAGTAGGAACCAAACCTCGTTCGACTTGGGACACGATCGGTACCGAGTGGCACGCAGCAGGGCAGCTTCGGTGTTGTCCTGATGCAAGTTGCAAAATTTTTTATCATACATTCGGCGTAAGATACATCATTTCTTTGGTGTATCTGCCGACTCAGGGACGCATACTTCGAGACATCCAATCCTATCATACCCACCCGCTGCTGTCTGATCAGACAATAGTCTTTTCTGGGTGCCTTCGATCATGATAGCTATTGACTTGGGGTGCCGTCGGAAAAGACAAAAGGCTCTCCAGAGCGACAATCCCAAAGAAACCATTCATCAATTTGGGCACCGAACATCATGCATGCCAAAACTTTCCTAGATCTCAGCTGTCCTGATATGGAATCCAACCGCACGCACATCCAGAGCTCTCGTCGCCATGTTGTCCACAATGCAGGTGTTTATACCCATTTCCGCCATCCATACAGCAGTCATGAGCTCCTTGTTTGGAGAATCAGCCGGTGGATCATGATCATCGAGTGGATCGATGTAATTATTCCAAGTTCAAGTCATAGATGCTGGAACTACTTACCCAATTGAGCCAGCACCGATGATGAGCCAGGTCAATGTGTCGTCTGACTCTTGGATTCACTATTCAAGCATGCGTGTTCGTCGTGTCTCCTTGCGCAAGCCTAGCTATTGATGTCGTGAAGCTCAGAAAACGGAAACGGAGACATCCTATACATAAAACGTCCGCCTTTTGCATCGTGCTCCGCAGCACGATTCTTGCGTCCGGCCCATCGAGGTGATGAGAGCACAGTTTGAAAATGCGGCATTCTTTCTTCCCCGGGGGCGTCGTGGCGCGCGGTTGACATCGACCGGCGAGGCAAGGTACGAGATATTTTGACTGCGTTTCACCATCGCCGTCAATTTCTCGAGCGATGGGTAGAATTCATTGAAAATAATGTGCACGGAGCTCCGACCTTGACCCTGAAGTCGATCGTTGAGATTCTCTCCATGATGGGAACGGACCCCCTCCCCTCCCCCGGTAACCCCAGCACCAGAGTCGATGAAACTAAAGCGATGCAGATAATTTCAATTCAGTCACGAACATTCTCTCCCGGGCCCCGGCGTCTGAATCCTTCACGCATCATCTAATTACGGAGTTTGTTTCGACAAAGGGTCTCATTCGGCATTAACGCTAAACTCCACTTCGATCATCCTGGCAACGAGGGGTATTTATGCCTACAAACAGAGGTCCTAGGCCCGTACTAGGTGGTGGTACCCTGACAGGACACTGCATAAGTACTATTCTTCCTCCTCTATCCGCTACACTCCATTCCCATTAATCATCATGGCTATCCTGCTGACGGGTGGTACGGGCAAAACATCCGTACGCCTCGCTCGATTCCTTCAGAATGCCAATCTTCCCTTTTGCTGGCCTCGCGGAAAGCTCTCTTCAACGCCCCGGCCGGGATGCCCGTGGTCCAGTTTGACTGGTTAGACCCGTCGACCTGGAAGGCGCTGTGCGAATATGACTTTCCTGGCGGCGAGACTTTCTCGGCCGTTTACCTGATGGAGCCGCTGGTGGCCGAGTCGTGGGTGCCGATGAATGCATTTATCGATTACGCCCAGCAGGACCACCGAGTCAGTCGGTTTGTCCTCGTGGCGGGCAGCTCGGCGGATCCTTCGCGACCCGGCATGGGGCAAGTATGGCAACACTTGCTCGACCTGGGGTCGATTACTGTGTGCTGCGACCGAGTTGGTTTATGGGTCCGTTCAGTCCTCTCCCTCGCCTTTAACATTCTATAATCTATTCTAATGATCTTCGTTGTGGTTACAGAGAATCTCGCCGAGGAAGGCCCGGCGACCCTGATCCGAGAGCAGGGAAAAAATTATACCGCATGCGGAGAGGGCAAGATCCCCTTCGTCAGCGGGATCGATATCGCAGCGGTGACATTCCACGCGCTGACGAGCCCGGCGTCCCCGAACTGTGATTATCGGGTTTTGGGGCCGGAGCTGCTGACGTACGATGAGGTGGCGTCCAAACTCACTGCGGCTCTCAGGCGACCCGTCAAGCACGTCTGTCTGTCGGGCGAGGAGCGCTACCAAGCGTTAGTCCATGCGGGCTGCTCGGACTATTATGCGCGCTTCCTCGTCAACCTGGAAACAGCCGCCGCCACGGGATTCGAGACGCGCATGAATGCCACCGTGGAGGAGGTGATCGGCAGGCCGCCGAGGACGCTGGAATTGTTTGCTTCGGAGCACCGAAGCGTGTGGTACGCGGACTAATGAGAAAGATAGATTGGGGTTTGGATCAGTCGTGTACTCGTGCTTATTTATTATATGCGAGACGTTTCCGATGGCCTCGTAACATTGCATACGCAATTACTAGTTTATAATGTTCCAGCCTGTCATGACATTCAACCAACCGGGTCCCATAGCTCAGTTGGTTAGAGCGTAACGCTAATAACGTTAAAGTCGAGGGTTCGAGCCCCTCTGGGACCATCTTTTTGCATTTTTTCCTCCTCCTCCTCACCAGGAGGAATTGTTGTAGAAATAGATTTTTGAGGGAATGATGGCTGCGGACAATCCAGCTAGTGCCCTCATGCAGAATATGTCTTGCAATTCACTCGTCGTTCGTCTCGTTGCAATGCTGTTCGTTCTGCCTGGGTAGGTCATCCTATCAACATGAAAAGCGATAGCGATAAGATAAGGGCTGGCTTTCTGTGTGTTATGCCTGCCCCATCTACGCGGATGAACAGATGAACAATCGCCTACACCGGTGTCCAGTCTCTGTAGAACAAAGCGCACGCCCTAGTCCTAGAATGCCTTTTGAGTGTCTTTTCTTAATCGCTGGGAATGGATTCGCCCGACTCACATTAAGTATGTCTCATTTCGGTCACTTGTATAGACGTTCGAGGATACTGTCAACCGTGCTCCGGACTTCTTTTCAGAAGCTGATGCCTGTTGTGCAAAGTGGTTGCATTGCAACAAAACTCAAATGCAAATCTCTCGCATTTCAAGTACGAAGGTGGTATGAGGCTGTGGTTGCCTGTAGGTTGAGGCTCCAAGCGGCTGAGGCTGAGTTAAATTAAGCCTTTCGCAACCCTTCCCGGATCGGGCAAACCATGCGGGTGAATCAAACGGCGTCCCGCGGCGCCCCCGTCCGTGACACTTGCCCGATTGGGATTTTCTAGAAATCGTCGAAGATTGTTCTTCCAGCAAGTGTCATCGGCCCGAACCTCATCATACACTCGCAACATTGACTGAAATACGGATTATTGTCGAGGGAAAAATGGACTCACCCCAGGCAGCTTCATGTCAGCACAGACACGACCTATATAAGTGCTTGCTCCCACCATGATACCTCCTCGTCCGCGTATAGAGCCGTCCCTTTTGCCATCGCTCAAAAACTCATACTACTATATCTGCTGAAATGATTCTCACCGCCATCAGATACGTCTACAACAAGAGACGTGGCTTGGTCCCAGCTCCACCAAAGCAGGCCTGTCCGCATCGCCCGGAATGGCATCAACTCGAGTCTCCTATTTCTGCCAACCAAGACGTCGAACTTTCACCTCAGAGGTCGACCACCGACTCAGTCAAAGAGCTAACTGGCACAGAAATCACCGAGAAATGCAGTATCTGCGAGCAACAGAAGTACCAGCGGCGCATGTACCGGCTGAGACTCATCGCCGGTCTTTCTCTGCCTTTTATCCTGTCCACGCTGGATCTGACTATCGTTGCTACTGCGACGACTGTCATTGCATCGCACTTCGGTAGGTTAGATCATATATAGCCTGTTACCATATTGTTTCCCGTCCGGCACTGATTCGGAATTGAAAGACCAATTCGACGAGTTGAACTGGATCATAACGGCCTTCAGTCTGACGTCGACGACCTTCATTCCAATCTTTGGCCAGCTCGCCGATGTCTTCGGCCGGCACTTTGTGTTGCAGCTGGCGCTCTTTCTCATGCTCATCGGGAGTGTTCTGTGTGCGGCTGCGCAGACGTGGGCTATGTTGCTGCTGGGCCGGGCGTTGCAGGGCACGGGATCCGCGGGGTTGGGAAACTTGATCATGATCATCCTGGCGGATAAGGTGTCGTTGAAGGAGAACGCAAGGAATAAGTCGTTGTTCACGCTTGTCGGGGGAGTCGGATACGCTGTGGGACCTATTGTTGGAGGGTATGCTCTGTCTTTGCTTCTGTGGGGGTGGTTTGCTAATCCATGTGGTCTAGGTATCTGACTCAAGTGAGCTCGACAGTGTCCGTATGTGTGGGCCAGCTGCTGACCTGGATAGACTAACTGGAGATATTGCTTTGTGATTCCGATTCCGGTGAGCCGAGCAAGGTTCTGCCCTCTGGACAGTGCGAGTTTACTGATGACGTGTGAAAGATCGCTGTACTCAGCCATATCCTGATCTACGTGTTGCTGCGGCACGATCTGGTTGAAGGGTCTATGTTCAAAAAGGGCTCGAGGTGGTCGTCCGTGCTTCCGGCTCTTGCGACGGTGGACGTTGGAGGATCGGTTCTCTTTATCTTTGGGGTGGGCCTCATTATCCTGGCAACTACCTGGGGAGGTGCAACCTACTCGTGGTCGGCCCCGCAGGTTCTGGCGCCATTGATCGTGGGTGCGGTTTGCTTCGTGGTATTCTTCCTTTACGAGTATCTGCTCGAGCCAGGCCGACTGTGCGCGAGAGTATTTCCCAGACATGTGGCGATGCTGCCTTATAGTCTGTTCGAACGCAGAGATACGATCTGGCTCGCGATACTGAACTTTGCAACGGGGGCAGGTGAGTCCTACACCGACTTCTCAGGTTATGGGGGGTGGGGGGAGGGGAGGGGGATGGTGATCACTGACCGTGACAGCTTCGTACTCGATCTTCTACTTCGTCAGCATCTACTACATTCTTGTGGCCGGGTACTCGGCCTCAAAGTCTGGCCTCGAACTTCTCTACTACATCCCGGGCCTAGGAGGTACTGTACAGCGTCTCTCTTCGTACTGTCTGACCAACAGTCACTAACAGTCCACTCCAGGGGGCGTCTACCTCGCCATTTACATGTGCAACATCCTCCCCCGACAGACATTCTACCCTCTCACCCTCGGCGCGATCCTCAGCACCGTCGGTCTAGCAGTGATCTCCTACGCCGTCAGCGCCCGCAACACCAGCCTCCTCAGCGGCATGATGGTTGTGACCGGGGCGGGCATCGGTCTGCGCCTGGTGCCCTCCTCGCTACACACAGCCGGCATCTGGCCCGAGAAGATCGCGCCCGCCATGTCCCTGATGCAGGTGTCCCTTCCATTCGGCGGCACCATCGGCCTAACCATTATGACGAGCGTGTTCAACAACAAGTTCGGCAACTCGGCGGCCATCCGGGGCTTGGGAGGCGGCAGTGGCAGCAGCACAACGCTAAACGTGCACGACAAGGACTCCCTCTCCTTACTCAACGGGCTACCAGCCGCCGCCCAGGAGGCCGTCCGAGCTGCCGGGAAGGACGCGATCATGTGGGCGTTCGTGGCGATCCTCCCCATCATGGGGGTGAGCTTGCTGACAGGGTTACTGATGGGGAACGTCTGGGTCAAGGTGCAGGGCGACGGAGACGGAGACGCCGGCGCAGAGGCGCGAAGCGAAGTGATCTACGTTCCGTATCTGTGGGCCTTAGCCAAGGTGAGCTCCTAGGCGCGATGCATTTGATGCAGAAACTAACAGTCCGTGTGTGAGTGACACAGGGCAAGATCAAGACCTCCAAGCGCATCAGCAAGCCAACCTCAAGCCCGGACAATCCCGCCCTCGACCTTGAATTAGAATAGACCTTAGCGAACCGATCCGTATATAGAACTACCACCCACGAACCCGAAACCAAACCCTTGATTGAAGTAACCTAGTTCCTATCTCAGCCCCCATCCCAACCCAGTAACTCTCTCCCCCTCTCCCCCTC